>NW_013681353.1:1455-4201 GCF_000517525.1 Limulus polyphemus | reverse complement strand
CTTCAGTAGATCTCTTATCATAATATAACTTCATGGAATCAGCAAACGTTTTCAAGTTTGAATGCAATTGGTGATGAATATCATCAATCCTTTCAGATAACACCTTCACGAACTCTGACACATTTCAGGCAACTCTTCGTAAGGTGGGCGTCCTGTTATCAGGTCCACTGGCAACTGAAGTTCCCGACCAAACATCAACTTTGCTGGAGTGTATCCAGTGGCTTCATGCTCTGCTGTTCTATAGGTCATCAACAGTGGGGGGAGTAAGACATCCCAGTCATCTTGGCGGATATTGTAAAAATTTGCCAATTCCTGTCCAAGTGTCCAATTGTACTTTTCTACCATCCCGTCAGATTGTGGGTGAAGTGGCGTTGTCCTGGTCCTTCGTATGCCAAACAACTTGCAGCATCCGAGGAACACAGCTGATTCAAAGTTACGGCCTTGATCCGAATGCAGTTCGTATGGCATACCAAACCTGAAGAAGAAATCACTAATAGCCAAAGCTACAGTTGTAGCTTCCTGATTTGGTATTGCATATGCCTCAGGCCAATTGGTGAATTAGTTCATCACCACACAAATGTACTTGTTTCCAGCACGAGTTTGGGGCAATGGACCAGCAATGTCAATGGCTACTCTTTCCATTGGTGTGCCAACTTGATATAACTTCATTGGAGCATATCCCTTATGCTTGGGTCCCCTTTTAGCACGATATGTACTGCAGGTCCTGCATCAATTCTTCCACATCTTGCCTCATACCCATCAAGTAAAATCTATGCCGCAGGTGATTCAATGTCTTCTTAACTCCAAGATGTCCTCCTGTTAAACTATCATGGGATTGACGCAGCATAACTTCCCATAACTTTCTCGGTATAACCGTTTACCAGGTTGTCACTTTCCCATCTGCAGTTCCCATCTCCAGACAAGAATACCATCTTCAAGCTTCAACTGGTCCCATTGTGCCCAATAGTTCTTTGTCACAGGGCTTAAGCTAGACACCTTCTCCCAAGCTGTGGGTAACTGTTGAGCTCATTGGCATAAAGGACAGACACAAAGTATACTTAGCTGACCTTGAAGACCCATGCATATTAGGGTTGGACTACTTACTACCGAGGAAGTGTGTAGTTAACTTTGATAAAATGACGTTTGGGAACAACAAAGGCCAAATTCCGGTAAGTGTTAAAGAGAGGTTGAACTAACCAAATGCCATCAAGCTGAAGTCAAAGTGATTGAAGGAGTTGATGATGGTGAAGTGGAACCAAGTACAGATATTAAAGCAGAACAGGAGAAAGACCAAGATTTGAAGCCAATAATTGATTTTCTACAAGCAAATGTTTTGCGCCCAGCAAGGTTGTGGGGACCACATAATGTCCTGTCACACCACAGAGCTTCTGTATGGCTTCCGGTACTCCTTTGTGATCTAGCACCTTGATACTCACAAGGGTTTGCTGAGATGCAGAATCTATGACAAAGTTGCACTTTTGGCCATCCAGCTTTCCTGTCACGTAGACACTATGTGTGCTTGTCATTATACACTTAGCTGTTGGGACTTTCACAATGGGGGTTGGTGGATGTCCCTCAACACCAACCACTACTGGTTTCGTCGAGGCTGACTTATTGGTAGTATTCTTCTTACACTGGCTCCTCAAATGTCCGTGCTTTCCACAGTTCCAACAACTTTTCTGGATACCAGCCTTTCCTGCTGTGGCACCTCCCCTGTGTTGAAGTTGCCAGCATTGAGTTCTCTTGTGCCCAGGTTTGTTACAGTGCCAGCAAAGTCCCTCAAACTCTCTGAAAGCTGACCTTTTCTGGCCTTGAATCCCGATGACTGTACCAACCTTGGTACCTCTGTGCTGGACTTAACGTAGGATTCGAATTCAAGAGCTCTGGCCATTGCATCCTGCATAGTAGAGGGGTGTGCTTGCTTTATTTGTATCTTCAATTGTGGACTGTCCAAGGTATCTACAAACTGATCCCTCAGCAACAGCTTGAGGACATCGGGTGGCACAGTTTGGTAGGCCTTGTGTGCCGTACTTTCCAAATCCTATGCTAGCTCTTGCAGTCTCTTCCCTTTAGCATGGACTCTCGTCCTAAACCTAGCCCTGTAGACTTCTGACTGATTTTGAGTTCCATACCTGATTTCTAGAGCAGTTACCAATGCTCTATAGTTGTGCCTGTCATCTGCTGACAACTGTCCAAGTATTTCCAGTGGTTGTCCCTTCAGGCTCGTTGTGAGGTACACTGCTTTCTGCTACTCTGTCCATCTATTCATCTTTGCCAGGAGCTCAAACTGTGCTCTATATGATTTCCACAGTGCCTTCCCATCGAATTCCTGTGGCTTCCTTCGTACTAGATCACCCCTATTGCTGACACTCGTGTCTGGAATGTGACTTCTGGCAGGACTGAAGATATCTGCATTTGGGTTTAGCTGCGGGGTCTGGAAGGGGCTTCCTGTTGTCTGGGGCTTATTAGGCCCATGGTTAATATATCCTCCCTGTGTAAAGAACAGTAAATCGTCCTTTATTGTATTTAATTGACTTTGAAATTTACTAATCTTTTCCATTTGTTTATGCTGGCTTTCTCTCAACTGTTGGATACTTTCTTCCTGTTTCTTTTCTTGTTCCAGTTGTCACTGGTTCTGGTTTTCTTGCCACTGCTGTAGTCTCTCTTCTTGTTTATTTTCTCGTTCTTCTTTTTTCCTTTCATTTTCCTCCAACTGCTGTATCTCTCTTGTTTATTTTGGTGTTCG
>NW_013681353.1:0-1054 GCF_000517525.1 Limulus polyphemus | reverse complement strand
CTTTTCCATTTGTTTATGCTGGCTTTCTCTCAACTGTTGGATACTTTCTTCCTGTTTCTTTTCTTGTTCCAGTTGTCACTGGTTCTGGTTTTCTTGCCACTGCTGTAGTCTCTCTTCTTGTTTATTTTCTCGTTCTTCTTTTTTCCTTTCATTTTCCTCCAACTGCTGTAATCTCTCTTGTTTATTTTGGTGTTCGAGCTGCCACTGTTGCAGGTTTTCTTGTCAGTGCTGTTGTCTCTCTTCTTGTTTCTTTTTCTTTTTCCTCCAACAACTGCTGTAATCTCTCTTCTTGTTTCTTTTCTCGTTCTTCTTGTTTCTTTTGCTGTTCTTGAATTGCTGCCATCAAATCTGCTAAACTGTAGTTTGATTTGCCACTTCTCATTTCCATCTTCTTCTTCTTTTTTTTCTCTTTTTCCATCCCACTTCTGACACTAATTTGTTACATATCTGCTTATTTGTTAATTTCCGGTGTACATTCTGTCCGAGGAACTTCAGCGATACAAGTCCCTTCTTGATTAACCCAGTTTATTATTTCTCAATACAAACTTTTAGTACACAGTAATTTCACAATCAGTACGTTTCTCGTCACTTTAATCTTAACTACATTTACAATCTATGTATATACTAAAACTATGAGATTGTTTGTTTGTTTGTCTGTAATTTAATATAGCAAACATGGTGCACAATACCGCCATATTTTTTAATGAAATGAAAATAGAAGCAAAATAAAACAAGTTTCGTTAAAATCGGGCCACGGTTACCGAGTTAGCCCCGTTTTTCGAGTCACTTTTATGAAAAATTCTAGATGAATTTAGGTACACTAGATGGCGCCACATATCGGTTTATCTGTCTAGCTATTCGTTTTCCGCCTGATGAATCATTTTAAAATATCTTCTATACAACAACATATGCACAACAGAAATTAAATGATAAGATGAAAATGTGTTATAACGGAGCGTAGAAAGAACAACAATAAAATGGACCTACAATATTATTGACTATTTACAAATAGTAACTATGGAGACTAGGTAATAAAATAAAAATCAAAGTCGAG
>NW_013681352.1:0-3800 GCF_000517525.1 Limulus polyphemus | reverse complement strand
CACTCTTCTATCCAATTTGCTAAATTATCCCCCACACCAACAGAGATAATCTTCTACAAGCCTTTTATGTGGCACCTTGTCAAATGCTTTCTGAAAATCCAGATACACCAAATCTACACTCTTACCCTCTTATATATAAGCAGTAACCTTTCCAAAGAATGTCAAAAGATTTTCCCTTAGTGAAACCATGTTGACTATCCAATAAAATTCTAAACTTTGTTAAATTATTTGAAAAGCATCTTTTACCTGACTTTTCAAAACTTTTCCCACAATTTATATAAGACTAATGGGATTATAATTACTGGGACAATTTTTATCACCTCCCTCGAAAAGAGGAGTTACATTAGCTAACATCCAATCCTCTGGTACCTGCCCATTATTTAAAGACTTAGTAAAAATTGTAGTAAGTGGCTCACATATCCAATCTTTAACCTTCTTCAAAACCCTTGGGGAGATATTATCTCACCCAGGAGCCTTATCTTTAAAATTACCCAATTTTTTCTTAACAAGCTCAGAATTCATTCAATCAATTTGTTTGATCTTGTTTCTATCTATCAACTGTTCAAGATGTGGAATACTGCTTAAATCTTCATCAGTAACAACTGGAGAAAAAGCAAAATTTAATAACCTAGCCATCTCATAATCATCAGATACTAGCCTTCCTTTATCATCCTTCAAGGGTCCTACCGCAATCCTAACATTTTGTTTACCTTTAATGTATTTAAAGAAATCCTTACTGTTAATTCTTACATTTTCAGCCAACCTTTTCTCATACACCCGTTTTGATGTTCTAATTTCCTGTTTCACCAATTTTCTTGATCTTCTAAATCTCCTGTAATACCAGTCAATTTCAATTTCTTAAATTTATCATGCTTTAATTTTATCTCTTATTCTCTTTGTGAGCCAACCTGTTTTTTTACTTGCAGCTACCCTTTTCTTTCTATAAGGAATATGTTTACCTTGAATATTTAAACATTTTCCACATCTGATCAGTGTCTCCAAATAACTAAGCTGTTCAATTCACAACAGAGAATTCTTGTTACATCCCTTCAAAATTTGTAACCAAAATATCATCATTCCTTATCTCCATATGCAGCAAAACATTGAACCTAATAGAGCAAAGATCACTTGTACCAGAAGTTTCACAATATCCACCCTCTCGATCATTTCTATATTTGAAGTTAACAATAAATCTAAAACAGCATTGTTTCTAGTAGGTTCCTTGCCCAATTGGTGAAGAAAGCCATCCTGAATAGTTTCCAAAAACCCTTCTCCCTCATGGTTTGACTTTAGAATTTTCCGATCTATATGCTAGAAATTAAAATCACCCATAATTATGACTTCATTAACAGCTGAAATATTAATCTCATTGTAAAGTTTCTTACTAATTTCATCAGTATCATTTGGTGGTCTGTAACAAATTCCCACTAAAAGCCTTTTCCACTAATAGAAACCCAAATGGATTCAATCTCCATGCTATTATCTTTGATATCCTCAACTTTAACAGGATCCAACTCACATTTTACATAAAAAGCCACTCCCCCCTCTTTAGTACTCTATCCCTATTAAATAGCCTGTAACCCTGTATTTCAAAGAAATTTCTGTCATCAAAATCATTTATGTTTAACCATGTTTCAATTATTCCCATCATATCAAAATCCTTCATTCCTACCAATGCTCTAAAGTCATCTATTTTATTTATTATACTTCTACCATTACAATAGTAACAATTAAACCTATCCTTACAACTACTTCTATACTCATTTCCTATGCTACACTTTTCTCTGCCTCTAATTTTGCATTCAGTTTTTCCTGGCCCTCACCACTGTCTAGTTCTAGTTTAAAACTTCCCTTACAGCTGAGTTAATAGCCATAGAAAACAAGCCAGTCTCTACTCTATTTAAGTGTAAAAAAGCTCCCTTCTTCTACTGAACTGATCCCACAAGTCCAACCAGCCAATCTGTTCATTCTTACATACTAACCTAAGTCTAGCATTTAGCCCTAGTGATCTACTTATAACTTCATCTCTACAGTTAATTCTGGGCAGTATCCCTGACAAAATTAAGTTATGTCCTTTTTCTTTAAATGCATTTATCAACCCCTTGTACTTATTAATTAACTCCTCTGACCTACCTTTCCCTACATCATTAGCCCCTACATGCACCACAAAAACTGCATCTTACAGAGGTAACTTTTATAAATAAGACACAGTAACATAAATACTACCTACTTAGTTTTAACAATATATAGTTTACACTGTAAAATTTGTTTCAACAAAGTGAAGTAGAGATGGTTATTAGACCTGTGATTGTATTTTACAAAGTGGACTAGCAATGATGATGTTAGGCCTATTATTTTACAAAGTGGACTAGCAATGATGATGTTAGGCCTATTATTTTACAAGGTGGACTAGCAATGATGATGTTAGGCCTATTATTTTACAAAGTGGACTAGCAATGATGATGTTAGGCCTATTATTTTACAGAGTGGACTAGCAATGATGATGTTAGGCCTATTATTTTACAAAGTGGACTAGCAATGATGATGTTAGGCCTATTATTTTACAAAGTGGATTAACAATGATGATGTTAGGCCTATTATTTTACAAACTGGACTAAAGCTAATGTTATTAAGCCTGCGATTTTATTTTACAAAGCATAATAGCAATGATATTATTAGGCTTGTAACTGTAATAAGCATGTATGAAACCTGACTTTCAGTGAAGTGTTGTACAATTGTGACATGTAATGACTCTTATTTTATTATAAACTGTAAATATATGAAACAGAATCTAACAAGGTTTGAAAATATTCAATGGTTAAGAAGCTTTATGTTTGAAGTGTATGTGTTGTATTTCTGTTATTTATGTTTGAAGTGTCTGTGTTTCATTTCCGTTATTTGTCTTTATGAATGCAAATACAGATGTGGTCAAAATCATGCCAATTGGCTGAAAACAGTTAAGTAAAGATGTGTCAAGTTTTCTTTATTATTGATATATACTACACTTCTAACTGAAAAACATTATACTAAAAAAGATTTAAATTGATAATGATTTTTAGAAGATCACTGCAATCGAATCAGGGGTATTAAAAATTTAATGAAATTGACTCTTACCTTCTTCTGATGGTGGGCAAACATAAAGGGTTAAACGTGGGGGGATTCTCCTAGGAAAGGAAAAAAATATTAAGCTTCATTCTTATTTATTAAGTTTTCTATTTCCAAGATATCACACACATACTGCTAGTAACAGAAAAGTATGAACACTGTTAGTAACAGAACAGTACGACACTGTTGGTAACAGAAAAGTACGAACACTGTTGGTAACAGAACAGTACCAACACTGTTAGTAACAGAACAGTACGACCCTATTGGTAACAGAACAGTAGGAAAGGGAAAAAATATTAAGCTTCATTCTTATTTACTAAGTTTTCTATTACCAAGATATCACACACACACTGTTAGTAACAGAAAAGTATGAACACTGTTGGTAACAGAACAGTACCAACACCGTTGGTAACAGAACAGTACGACCCTGTTGGTAACAGAACAGTAGGAAAGGGAAAAAATATTAAGCTTCATTCTTATTTACTAAGTTTTCTATTACCAAGATATCACACACACACTGTTAGTAACAGAAAAGTATGAACACTGTTGGTAACAGAACAGTACCAACACCGTTGGTAACAGAAAAGTACCAACATTGTTAGTAACAGAAAAGTACCAATACTGTTGGTAACAGAACAGTACCAATACTGTTGGTAACAGAACAGTACCAATACTGTTGGTAACAGAACAGTACC
>NW_013681351.1:0-3801 GCF_000517525.1 Limulus polyphemus | reverse complement strand
ACAGTATACGTTGCCGGTCTAGTTATTGAGTTTAAATATATTATATTAACATGTCATTACAGTCCACGTTGCCACATCTAGTTATTGAGCTTAAAAATATTATATTAACATGTCATTACAGTCCACGTTGCCACATCTAGTAATTATTGTTTTTAAGTATATTACAGTAATAAGTAATTACAGTCCACATTGTCACATCTAGTTATTGAAGTTAAGTATATTATATTAAGACATCATTAAAGGCCACGTTATCACATCTAGTTAATGAGGTTAAGTATATTATATTAACACGTCATTACAGTCCACGTTATTAAATCTAGTTATTGAGGTTAAGTATGTTATATTAACATGTCATTACAGTACCCGTTGCCATTTCTAGTTATTGAGGATAAGTATATTATATTAACACGTCATTACAGTCCACGTTGCCACATATAGTTTTGAGGTTAAGTATATTATATTAACATGACATTAGAGTTCACGTTACCACATCTAGTTATTGAGTTTAAGTATATTATATTAACATGTTATTACAGTACACGTAGCAATATCTAGTTATTGAGGTTAATTGTATTATAGTAACAAGTCATTACAGTCCACATTGTCACATCTAGTTATTGAAGTTATGCATATTATATTAAGACATCATTACAGACAACGTTCTCACATCTAGTTATTTAGGTTAAGTATATTATATTACAAGGTCATTATAGTCCACATGACCACACATAGTTATTGAGGTTAAGTATATTATATTAATATGTCATTACAGTACACGTTTCCATGTCTAGTTATTGGGGATAAGTATATTATATTAACTCGTCTTTACAGTCCACGTTGCCACATATAGTTTTTGAGGTTAATTTTATTATAGTAACAAGTCATTACAGTCCACATTGTCACATCTAGTTATCGAATTTAAGTATATTATATTAACATGTCATTACCGTCAACGTTGTCATATCTAGATATTGAGTTTAAGTATATTATATTAATATGTCATTACAGTCCACGTTGCTACATCTAGTTATTGTGTTTATGTATATTACAGTAACAAGTAATTACAGTCCACATTGTCACATCTAGTTATTGAAGTTAATTATATTATACTAAGACATCATTACAGACCACGTTATCACATCTAGTTAATGAGGTTAAGTATAATATATTAACACGTCATTAAAGTCCACGTTGCCACAGCTAGTTATTGTGGTCAAGTATATTATATTAACATGTCATTACAGTCCACGTTGCCACATATAGTTTTTGAGGTTAAGTATATTATAGTAACAATGGATTACAGTCCACATTGTCACATCTAGTTATTGAAGTTATGCATATTATATTAAGACTCATTACAGACAACGTTATCACATCTAGTTATTGAGGTGAAGTATATTATATTAACACGTCATTACAGTCCACATGACCACATATAGTTATTGAGGTTAAGTATATTATATTAATATGTCATTATAGTACTCGTTGCCATGTCTAGTTATTGAGGATAAGTATATTATATTAACACGTCATTACAGTCTACGATAAAACATGTAGTTACTGAGGTTAAGTATATTGTATTAACATGTCATTAAAGTCCACGTTGCCACATCTAGTTTTCGAGGTTAATTGTATTATATTAACATGTCATTAGAGTTCACATTTCCACATCTAGTTATTGAGGTTAGTTATATTATATTGACATGTCATTAAAGTACACGATGCCATATCTAGTTATTGAGGTTAAGTATATTATATTAACACGTCATTACAGTCCACATGACCACATATAGTTATTGAGTTTAAGTATATTATATTAACATGTCATTACAGTCCACGTTGCCACATCTAATTTTTGAGGTTATATATATCATATTAACACGCCATTACAGTCCACGTTACCACATCTAGTTATTGTGTTTATGTATATTACAGTAACAAGTAATTACAGTCCATATTGTCACATCTAGTTATTGAAGTTAAGTATATTATACTAAGACATCATTACAGACCACTTATCACATCTAGTTAATGAGGTTAAGTATATTATATTAACACGTCATTAAAGTCCACGTTACCACATCTAGTTATTGAGGTTAAGTATGTTATATTAACACATCATTACAGTCCACGTTACCACATCTAGTTATTGAGTTTAAGTATATTATATTAACATTTCATTACATTACACGTTGCCACAGCTAGTTATTGTGGTTAAGTATATTATATTAACATGTCATTACAGTCCACGTTGCCACATCTAGTTTTTGAGGTTAAGTATATTATAGTAACAAGTCATTACAGTCCACATTGTCACATCTAGTTATTGATGTTATGCATATTATATTAAGACATCATTACAGACAACTTTATCACATCTAGTTATTGAGGTTAAGTATATTATATTAACACGTCATTACAGTCCACATGACCACATATAGTTATTGAGTTTAAGTATACTATATTAACATGTCATTACAGTCCACGTTGTCATATCTAGTTATTGAGTTTAAGTATATTATATTAACACGTCATTACAGTCTACGTTATCACATTTAGTTACTGAGGTTAAGTATATTGTATTAACATGTTATTAAAGTCCACGTTGCCATATCTAGTTATTGAGGTTAATTATATTATAGTAACATGTCAGTACAGTTCACATTATCACATCTAGTTATTGAGTTTAAGTATACTATATTAACATCTAGTTATTGAGGTTAAGCTGATCCTGAGCTTTCCAACATCGTCCAGACTCACATGTTGCACGGCTCATGTGGTGCTTTCAGTGTGAGGTGACGTCAACTGCCCTGCATGAAGGATGGTCACTACAGTAAAAGGTATCCTAGGCCATTTGTGAGTGAAACAAAGACAGGAGATAATGGATAGCCCACTTACAGAAGGCGTGCCCTAGAGGATGGTGGTCATCATGTGCTCATCAAAGTTGCTAGTGAATACGTTCCTATGGACAACCGATGGGTAGTGCCTTACTCTCCTGTTCTATCTCAGACGTTCAAAACCCACGTCAATATAGAGTACTGTAGCAGTGTCAAATCGATCAAGTACATTTGTAAATACGTCAATAAGGGTACTGACCATGCCACGTTTGCTGTTAGTGACGAAACAGATGAAATCCAGAGGTACCAGAGTGGACGTTACATCTGCACATCTGAGGTAGTGTGGCGAAATTGTATTTCCCTATACATGAGAGGTTTCGTGCTGTCTCGCACCTGGTAGTCCACCTGCCAGTCGAACAGCGAGTCTACTTTCAGCCAGACAATGTCAGGGAACAAATGGAGCGTAACACAACTCTTTTGGCATTCTTTGATCTCTGCCAGTCAGATGCTTTTGCCACGCCACTTCTTTACAATGAAGTACCTTCCTATTTTACGTACTCGAGACAAAGAGGTTGGGCTAGGAGACTGAGAGAACAAACAGTGGCGGGTCATCCCAATGTAAGGCGAGACTCATGAATCGGAAGAGTATACACCATCCATCCTAGCTGCAGTCGGCGTTACCACCTTCACATGCGTCTACACTCTGTTCGAAGCCCTATCTCTTTCAACGACCTAAAGACGGTCTGTGGTAAACTGCACCCTACTTTCCAGTCTGCTTGCCGGGCCATTGGACTCTTGGAGGATGAAGCCTGTTGGTAGGAAACATTCAGGGAGGCTGCTGTTTCTGAGACCCCTCGCAAGTTGAGAGATCTCTTTAGTGTCCTGGTGGTGTTCTGCAACTTGAGTAACCCCCTCGATCTCTGGATGAGGTTGAGAGACTCCCTGTCTGAGGACTTTTTTAGAG
>NW_013681350.1:0-3802 GCF_000517525.1 Limulus polyphemus | reverse complement strand
ATAACTTATCTTTACCATCAGAATCGAAGATCACAACAGCTGTTGTTCTTTCCACGGGTTCCATAACAACAAGGCAGCGGGGTTCGTCATCAACTATCAATCTTTGCATCCAAACTGATACTGGAATAATATCTCCATCAGAGTCAACTAAGTCCATCTAATGGTATCAGGAAGATAAATATGACAAATACTTCTTTGTGACTTAGTGTCGATTAGAAAATTACAAACTGAATTATGTTCTGCTATAATTATCTTAACATGTGACTATGCTGACGACTTCCACTACGCAAGATAAGATCATAATTATATAAGAGTAATTTTTAATTATCTTTTTGCAAAACGAGATACTTCATTGCAATTATAATTTAGTTTTTGTAGGCTTAAAAACTGACGATTGATATAGAAGGGTTTATAGTGTGTGTCAGTGTTTTCGCTAAGGCACTCTAATAATTAAATTATTGTAAATCTGCTTTCAGCTAAACCACATTACCACAACTCCTGACATCCACACCAGTTCTCCATCTGATTCTAACAAAGTCTCTGTAAGGGAATATTGACCTTTCTTTGTGGAAAAATATTGAGAAAGTTGTTGTCCAATCAGCTTTTCAGTGCTCTGACCCAGTAGTTGGCATGCCATTTTGTTAGCCACCAAAATCTAAAACAAGAACATTTACTGATCATTACTGCATTTATTGAGTTTATAAATAAATCAAACTGAACTTGTACACATAACATACTTACTTGATTAACAAAGGTGAAATGAGTAGACACTTCATGGTTCAAAGTGAAACATGTACAGAAAGTTCTGGAGGACTATTCTACTAAAGCAACTAAAGAAGAAAGGACAATGGCTTGAAAGACTTCTGTCTTTAGGTCAGCTTGCACTGGTTTTTGTAGGAGTTAACGTCATGCTTTCTATCAGTCTTCCAAGACTTTCATTACAAGTATCACTCTGAACTAGGCATTTGTTTGTTCATCATCTATAAAAGAGTATTTACTTGTTGTGGTAAACATTCCGATACTATGAAAAAATGTTGTGTGAAAATCAAAACATAACAAATATCACCTACAAGTATCGTATAACCTTCCTATAATTTACATTATTGGTTTATGTTTGAAGCTACAACAAAGCTATTGTAAGACATATTTCAATTTAAAAGTTTTCAAACATTGCATTACTCAGTTTTTAAGTTAAATCTACAGCAACTACAAAGTAGTGGTCAACAAGCATACATCTGCATCACAAAGTAATAACTGAGTTTTCTTTTTTTTTGGTTTCACCAGTTTTAAAACTTAATGTATCATACAATAAAACCCCTTTTAATCTTAGAGACCTGGTTGTCAGAAGGATTTAGTAAAACTCACTTCTGTTGTTTTAGCATTGACTGTCACTACTGCTTTGTTGGGATTATGGACAGTGTGTGTAAACACTGAACGACTCTGACCACCCCCTACAAAGTTGTGAAACACCCAACTTCCACTGAGAGACATGTTCTGATGGGAAACACTAGCTGAAGGGGCAAAACTACCTTTAGATCCTCCAGATGAAAAACTGAAGCTGCTCAACCCATTACCTAGGGAAATTAAACATTTAATTGGTGCTCAATTTAGGATTATCTCACACAAAACACTCTGAATATAACTTAACATAATATCAAACAAAAGAATGTATGTTTTTCTGAATATTACTGATATGTAAAAATTTATTCATCTTATAACAGTATTACCCATTGCATATTGAAAATTGTACATATATTTTAAATGTTGTTACATTTATCATGTTGCTGTATGTAAAAAGAAAACCCTTAGCTGTTGTAACTTTTTCCACACAATACTAAAAATATCTGTCCAAATTTCTGCTGTTATTACAATCAGACACTATAAACAGGCTACATCTTGGCTGGTTTTACAATCACATACACTGTTCACATTTAATATGGTGCCATACTTTCCATGTTTAAATAAAATGTATTTAAACTAGCAGTATATTTATGTTTCTATTTCTTCATGCCTACATAGTTATGAATATCAGATATTAATCGTCTACTGTGAGGTCAAACCTCTAATTTATTAACTACGATGGCTAACTAACCTTTAAAGCTGTTAATTCCTTTTTTTCTGGTATCAGTTGTCACAACAATAGGGCTACTTGTAGAAACACCATAGCAATCATTAGTTTTATAAGAGGAAGGAAATGACTGATTGGCTTCGTACGGCCGGCTATGTTTTTGTGGCGACAAACCAAGTTGAGCCGCACGTTCTCTTCGACCACTTCGTACTCTATCAAGCGGCGATGGATATGAAGGTGATCCAAACTGATTCCTTCCGACAGTATCAAGTGAGATCTTATGTCTTAGACTTTTCCACGGTAACAAGCCCTGATTTCAATTTACATATATTACAGATTATACAAGAGAAGTACAAAAATAAAGCTTTGAACTAAACAGTTCCTAAAAAATAAGTTATAGCATCTAAAGATGAAAATATTTAAATTGCTAAATAAGTAAGAAAAAGAGATGAAAAATAAATCAGAATATACTTTAATAGCACAGTGACGTCAATCTTTTCACAACGAGCAGGATCTTTTATTTTTACAAGTGTATGTGTGTCCATAAGACGTATTAGCACATATATGAGCAGTATATTTGATATTTTTAATTACAGTTTTACAATATTAAATAAATTAAAAGAAACAGTTGATATTAACAATGTTACCTTTATTGATATGTTCAATGAAAACTAAGTGTGTATTAGTTTACATATAGTTTAGACAAGATCTCTCTCTCTCCTCAAAGTTTTGTTATTTGATTGCAGATTAAAAGCTAAACTTCTCACTATTATATTACACTATCCTCCACAATACCTCAAAGATCTTGGAGTAGAATACTAAGAACCTTAGAAATATTTTCATCAAAATATTAAAGAATAAAATAAAAATAATTCAAAATTATGGTTCATAATATCAGAATTCCAGATGTAATACTAAGAACAGTGTAACCAATGCCTCAACATGTAGATGTGCTAGACAACAAGCAATTGAAACAAACTTGAAAAGGTTAAAGCAGTTTCATGCTGTGATAATAGATCAATTTTTCAATTCAGTTAAAAAGAATCAGACGAGTCATGTGTTAAGAGAATTTCTTCAAGTAATTGCTTGGCAGATAATAATGTTATACTTCACTTTCTGCTCTGTATATACACTGTTAGGATATACTCGTATTTGTTCCCCTTGTGAAAGATTTTACAATAAAACAGTTTATTCTCTTCAAAGACCAGGGGGTAGGTGGGTTACTAAACATAAGATAAAGCACCAGAATGGATTAAAAACTCAGTAAATGTATTTAATGGTTATATAAAATATTAAAATAAAATGTAAGTTAAAATTACAATGGTCACTATATTACGATTGTTTATCCTACAGTCATCTAGAACAAGAGGGGTTTATAAGCTTTGTGATTAAGTGACCTTCAATTCAATTATATTTTAAAAAGAAAGAAACCCCTTGTTTTCTTCAATACAATGAAAACTTTCACCTATGAGTCAAACATCCATTACTAATTTTTATAGGTACAATCATATCTAAGACAAATCAAATTACATGAAAACTGTGATTTATTTAAAAACTACCATTTCAGCCAAACAGAACAACTTACTTCCCATTGCTAGTTCAAACCAAAATACCTTCAGTTCTGTGTGAGAAAAAAAGAAGTATCAATACACACTGGACATCTTTCACAATGGTACATGTCTACATGAAAACAGTACATTTCTAAGAAATCAACACACACATTCTATACCAAAT
>NW_013681349.1:1784-4658 GCF_000517525.1 Limulus polyphemus | reverse complement strand
AAGTAGTACAACATTGATGAATGGCCTTCACATGTTCTGATATTCTCAAGTGCAATTTTTGCCCGGTTTCTTCTACGTAAAATGTGCTATATTATTTACGTGATATATCCACTTAAACCACTGGAAGTAGTACAACATTGATGAATGGCCTTCACATGTTCTGATATTCTCAAGTGCAATTTTTGCCCGGTTTCTTC
The DNA here is from genome assembly GCF_000517525.1 of Limulus polyphemus. Classification (NCBI taxonomy): domain Eukaryota; kingdom Metazoa; phylum Arthropoda; class Merostomata; order Xiphosura; family Limulidae; genus Limulus; species Limulus polyphemus. The sequence goes on along the minus strand of NW_013681349.1, from coordinate 4,461 downwards.
TACGTAAAATGTGCTATATTATTTACGTGATATATCCACTTAAACCACTGGAAGTAGTACAACATTGATGAATGGCCTTCACATGTTCTGATATTCTCAAGTGCAATTTTTGCCCGGTTTCTTCTACGTAAAATGTGCTATATTATTTACGTGATATATTCACTTAAACCACTGGAAGTAGTACAACATTGATGAATGGCCTTCACATGTTCTGATATTCTCAAGTGCAATTTTTGTGCAATTTTTGCCCAGAAGAAACCACGTAAAATGTGCTATATTATTTACGTGATATATCCACTTAAACCACTGGAAGTAGTACAACATTGATGAATGGCCTTCACATGTTCTGATATTCTCAAGTGCAATTTTTAAGTGCAATTTTTGCCCAGAAGAAACCACGTAAAGTGTGCTGTGTTATTTACGTGATATATTCAAGTTAAAGCAGATCTAACAAGCGTATTGTTTAGAGTTTTTCCAGGATGTTCAACTATAGTTAGGGGAAGAACTAACTTCCTAACTGAGTTATTGCTAATAAAAACAATATAACGTTCTTCTATTGGTACATGTATGAGTGAAGTTTTTCATTTTAAGTTCTGATTGATTTTCCTTTAGTTATTGAATATTAAAAATATTATTGATATAATTGAAAGTATAATCGTTCTGTAATAACAGAGTTTTTGATTATTCTGTATCATGATTTATAGGTTTTTTTTTTTTAGTGTTACGTAAAGATTCAATACGACGTTAATGTGTAACCGTTTTAGTGTTTCCCTTTTGGTGTGACTTATACATGAGGCTAAAATAAGTCTTATAAAAAACAGAAGTTTGATAAAATATCCTTTCAATCGTAACTAGTGTTTCCAAGAAAGGTAATTGTTTGGTGTTTTTTTAAGTGCATCAATGTTCGTTTGATGATAGGATGTTGACTAGGAAAAGTGTGAAACTGAAGAATAATTTCAATCGTATGATGACGGGTTTTGAAGATGTCGCCATGGATCCATAATAAATGTCCAGCGTAAATTCCAGTCTGTTCAAAAGAAATCAGAAGCATTATATTCCATAGTCACTCCATTGTGTTGATCATAAATGTGTGAAATAAATTAAAATAATTATTTGTTAGCACAAACTTTAACATCGTCTCTCTTGCATAGTTAAAGATGTACCGTTGATGACTAATCTGTCCGGGAATACTTTAAAAAGGCTTAACATGACTTGTATTCCTACAGTTAATGAAATGAATAGATACAAAGGTAGAACACCAGAGAGAAAGATAACTGTGTTTTAAGTTAAATGTTCTATAAAATAATTAGTGCTCGTTAAATGTAGAACAGCGAGAAGACTATCTGTGCTAGCCGTCCCAACTTTTGAACTAATATAATATAGGAAATGCAGCTAATAAACTGCCCAATCTATTGCTACGTAGGATTGTGTGGCAACAGGACATGAACCATGCATCTTCAGATTCACACTAAACTACGAGGCCACAATAAGTCTTAAAGACATATTTTGTTTATAGTCTTACACTGTTAGGTGTTACTTTGCTCAACTCTAATAACGAATAAATTGACACATCTAAATAAAAACCTTTTTCTTATTTAGTTTATGCGTCGTTTCGAGCAGATGCTCTTCGTCAGGCAGTAGAGATCGTGTTGATGTCATGTTTTAGTTGAATTTGTCAGGCAATGGAGATCATGTTTTAGTTGAATATGTCAAGCAGTGGAGATCATGTTTTAGTTGAATATGTCAGGCAGTAAAGATCTTGTTGATGTCATGTTTTAGTTGAATATGTCAGGCAGTAGAGATCGTGTTGATGGCATGTTTTAGTTGAATATGTCAGGCAGTGGAGATCGTGTTGATGTCATGTTTTAGTTGAATATGTCAGGCAATAATGATCGTGTTGATGTCATGTTTGAGTTGAATATGTCAGTCAGTAGAGATCGTGTTGATGTCATGTTTTAGTTGAATATGCTTATTTTTGCTTCGAAGAAAAAACGTTCATCTTCAATTATTTCAAGTATTTCTTTACGTTTTCAATTTCATTTTGAATTGTAGATCTTTACTGAAAGGCTTAGAAATATTAGTTCATTTAGAATTGTTTGTGATTTTGAAGATCCGAGTAAACATAAATCTGTAACTGAAGTCTAACACCGTCGACCATAATCGATAGCTCCACAACTGAATATGATTTACATTACATGGGAAGAAAATAGAACCACTAAAACTTTTCAATTATAGATCGTATTTTAAAGATTTTGTACAGAATAAATCCACCATAAGTAACAATGGTATTATTTCCAGAATACTAGGAAAATATGAAGAGCGTGAGTGGTGTCCCCAGGTGGGACAGTGATAAGTCTAGGGACTTAAACATTAAAATCCGAGGTTCGATTCCCCGTGGTCGACACACTAAATAGCTCAAAGTAACCGTGAGTAGCGCAGTAAGATGACTTTAAAACACAGTAAATGTTAATAATGGTTGGAGATGGCTTGAATGGGTAATGAAGAAAAACTTTAATATAAGTTTAACATAACAACAAATGTACAACGTTTGGACAAGGTTTTGTCATCACCAGGTATTATATACTAAAAAAAGAGGGCGTCTCGAACAAACTCGGTCTTCCCCGATAATTCGAGAAACTTCACGCATGCTACCAGTGCCACGTGACTTCCGCTGTCA
>NW_013681349.1:0-930 GCF_000517525.1 Limulus polyphemus | reverse complement strand
AAACTCGGTCTTCCCCGATAATTCGAGAAACTTCACGCATGCTACCAGTGCCACGTGACTTCCGCTGTCATAACACTGCCCCTTCCTTAGTATTGTTCGTCCCGAACAATAGCCACTTAAATTAAACCAATAGATAATTAACAAAAACCTTGTCGAAACGTTGTACATTTGCTGCTATGTTACACTTGTATTAACATTTTTCTTCATTACCCATTCAAGCCGTCTCCAACCATTATTAGTCTCAAAGTGGGTTCCTCGTCATCGAACATTAAATGTTATTTCATTTTATGGATTCAGTAGTTACGTCAAATATTCAAAGTACATTTCAACAACTTAATCCTGACTCCAGATGAACTAAGATATTATAGGGAACAGCATTAAGTATATCTTCGATAAAAAACTTAGTTCAATATTGAATATGGCTTGTTGTTCAGGTTTTGACATTGAGTAGCTGTAATAAGTGATCGAGTGAGCTCTGTTAACAAATTCACACTTTTAACTGTAATATATAATGATTTCATGATAATAAAATACAGTTTCAAGATTACCTTGCACGGCCACCTGTGGTAACCTTATACGTTTCTATATACTTGTACTGACTTACAAAGCTTTAAGTTATATTGTTCTCCCATTTGAACATACTATGTTCCAACACTATTGTTTCAATTCTTTAACATTATTAAGTTAAGGTTGTCCGTAACTATTGCAGTACTATCATTTAAGAGATTGTTGGGAGGGTGACATTCACATTGGTGGAAATCAGCTGTTTTAAAAATAAATAATTGTTGTTTTCATGGGAGTAGTTCAATTATACTAGAATAACATCAGCCAGAGACTATATATATAATGAAGATAATTATATTATCTATACAGATTACACAGATATTTAGAAACTTGTAAGAAGTGTTACGTCTCCGTTTGTTAATTAAC
>NW_013681348.1:2010-4415 GCF_000517525.1 Limulus polyphemus | reverse complement strand
ATTCGAATACGTATATAGTTGGTTTCGGTGTCAGAAACCAGTCTAATGAGCGCTTGTTTATAAAACCAAATACTTGAAGAAGAACAACTACAGTGTAAGCTTGTTAGTTTTTAACTAAAATGTTCTATTTTAACATCAAAATCTAGCTTCTTTATGTCTCTATCTATAGGTTTTGGTTTCGTTCTATATTTCATCCACGCTGTGAAGTTACTACCATCCGGTTTAGCACAGTTCAATTAAGTTGCGGTTAGAGGCTAAAATGAGTCATATGTAATGATTCAGCAGGCCTAACTACTAAAAAGGAATTTATCTTTTTTTATTTATTCACAACTAGTTATTCACAGTGGGTGGAGCTTCCGGGTGATATTATTTTCTTTTTCTACTTTTCTCTATAGTTAGTTATTCTAAAAAAAGAAAAAGAAAAAAGTCACGTGACTATCGACTTGTAAGCGATAAATTCAGAGGAGAGGAAAAAGTAAACGATAAAAACACGTCGTCTGTTTCAAAAATATCTTAATAATCTCAAGACAGAGTTCAGAATATTTTCATATTTTACGTTAACCGCACTTAATCTCACTGATATTTTTGTTCAGTAAATTTACTGAAAAATTGGATGAATTATAACAAAACAAATTAGTTTTTTACGAAGCATGAGTACAGGGTTCGGTAAGCCTATTTTTTTTTCAGACAAAAAGAACAGACATACTTAATACCCTAGGAATACGAATACGGTATTTAGTTAAACCTTGGAAACTTTCGTTAAACACTTCCTAGTCTAGAGATTGTTGCTAACACCTTATGTACAACTTCTAACATCGTCTCGGGTGAAACAAAAAAAAATTAAACACTGTTTGCTCGAAGTGTTTCTACATGACAAGAAATTAACGTTTGATATTCGTACTGCGAGAACACAAACTCTTGTTCGATTTCAGATTAGAATTGAACGGATCACGTGATACATAGCTTTAGTTACGTCACAGTAGACATAAATCCAAGTATGGCAGAGTGATTCCGAAATAAGAACGTTTCTAGGTTATTATCCACTTTGATGCAAACGTTACGAGTACTCTAAAACTTTAAAAAATAAACGCATATATATATATATATATATATATGAAACCAAACTCATTTGATTCAGTGAAACAGAACAACAAACTCACAATAAAGCGAGGCCTGACATGACCTGGTAGTTAGGGCGCTCGACTCGCAATTTGTGGGTCGCAGGTTCGAATCCCTCTCGTCGAACATGCTTGACCTTTTAGCCGCGGAGGCGATATAATGTGACAGTCAATCCTACTATTTGTTGGTAAAAAGAGTAGTCCAAGTGTTGGCGGTGTTGACTAGCTGCCTATTTTGTCTATCACTGCTAAAGTAGAGACGGCTAGCGCAGCTCTCGTGTAGCTTTGCGTGAAATTCAAAACAAACACAACAAATACCAAAAATAACCCGATTATCATGAATCCAAGTACCACTATTACGAAGATGAGCAAATCCATAGTGCTTAAAAGTATTTAGGTTTAGTTAACCTTTTTTGGTCTACATAATTATCGTGAGAAAAAATAGGCACTTTTTTTTTATTAATTCTAGTTAACTATCAAATAAACTCGTAAATAATATTGTTTTAGGCTATGTTGTTTTTGAATTCGCTTGTTATATTGTTGTTTGGTGAAAGGGAGGTTTGACGTAGAGTGATGGGCGTGGCTTAATAACTAGAACCTTTCTGAAATTTTAGAAAACAATTTGAACAATATAAAACGCACGTTAGGCGAATAAAGTATTATTATTGATTGTTGAGTCTATTAGTAAGTTACACCAGGCCTTTGATTATTGAGTCAATTAGTAAGTTACACCAGGCCTTTGATTATTGAGTTTGTGTTAACACGAAGAAATAAAGATACGAAAGTATTATCAAGTAAGTGAAATTTAGCGTCCGCTGTTAATTAGGCTTATAAGTGAACATTAAATTGAGCTAAGCTGTAGAATCTGTACCTGAATGAATAAAATGCTTTCATTATCGATAAGTGGATGAACCGTGCATTCTTTTTATTCAAAACAATCCAATCCACACTAAACTGTCGCAACACTAGGTTTGAAAAATATAATGGAAATGAAGATAAAATGGAAATATATACTCAGTTAGACCTATTGACAATCCACTGTTAAAGTCCATTTGATGAGATCATATCACTAAAATCTAGTTCTTTAAAACATAAAAATAAAAATAGTTAAATAATACGCTAAGACTTTGGACCACGTCCAAAACCTTCATTTATTGAGAACTTCGCTTGGCAACTGTACATTGTATAATACTCGTATGTTAGTTCATGGAATTAGTTACTAAGCAACAATATAAACAACACTTGTACAATACTTAAGGGAATTAGTTACCAAGCAACAATTTATTA
>NW_013681348.1:0-1399 GCF_000517525.1 Limulus polyphemus | reverse complement strand
ATGGACTTGGAACACCATATATCTAGACCTCTGTATTACTCTGGTATTAGTTGATGGAGAGTAACATAAAGATCATATTTTTATATTAACCTGGTGTTGATGGACTTGGAACACCATATATCTAGACCTCTGTATTACTCTGGTAATACTTGATGGGGAGTAACAGAAAGATTATATTTTTATATTAACCTGGTGTTGATGGACTTGGAACACCATATATCTAGACCTCTGTATTACTCTGGTAATACTTGATGGGGAGTAACAGAAAGATCATGTTTTTATATTAACCTGGTGTTGATGGACTTGGAACATCATATATCTAGACCTCTGTATTACTCTAGTATTAGTTGATGGGGAGTAACATAAAGATCATGTTTTTATATTAACCTGGTGTTGATGGACTTGGAACACCATATATCTAGACCTCTGTATTACTCTAGTATTAGTTGATGGGGAGTAACATAAAGATCATGTTTTTACATTAACCTGGTGTTGGTGAACTTGGGGCATCATATATATAGTAATATATGCAAAGTGAATTAATTTTTTTCTACGTATTCTCAATGCAGCGCTATAAATTTATCTTCAATATAGCTGAAGCTATTTTCATTTCTCTTTCTTGTTATGTATTGTGACTAAAACAGCTAAAACTGGTTTTTCGACCATGAAGATGACCCTGGCGAGTCGAAGCACCTATACTTGACCTTGTTACACACGTCAGGATTATACTTTTACTGAACAACTCACGTTTAATGAAGGTTGAACATGGTTGCGTGTGATTTCTCGAGGGGACTTTATCCTCAGACTGGAGACAAGTAATCATGATGATTTTCTCTTAACAGGAGCCAATAGCGTTATCATTTGAAGCACGAATTCGAGTTAGAAAAATTGTGACATTTGTTAAACAGGCAAAATATTTAAAAAATACCATTTTGTAAGTTTACAATATAATAAATATCGATCATTTTGACGTATAGACCTGATTTGTTGTTATTATTATTATTACAATAAATAGAATACCACTCCGGATTGGTTGATTGTTATTACAATAGATAGAAATCTATTCCTGATTGGTTGTTATTATTACAATAGATAGAACACCACTCCTGATTGGTTGATTATTATTACAATAGATAGAATACTATTCCTGATTGGTTGTTATTATTACAATAGATAGAACACCACTCCTGATTGGCCGTTATTATGACTACAGAAGGTTGAATACACGGATTTGAATCTGGCTAGCCAGCCTCGAAATTCAGAGCCTTACCACAGGGCCAATCGGCGCCTTGAAGGCAATTAGTTGTCTATATCTCGAGCAAGAACGAAAGACAATCAAGTCTTTGCCTCCCACCACCAACTGGGGTGACTCAGAGGGAAGCTTGAGGGCTTATAATAA
>NW_013681347.1:0-3805 GCF_000517525.1 Limulus polyphemus | reverse complement strand
ATCCTAATCATTCAGACAGATACTAATGGTACCATATATGTATATATCCTAATCATTCAGACAGATACTAATGGTGCAATATATGTATATATCCTAATCATTCAGACAGATACTAATGGTGCAATATATGTATATATCCTAATCATTCAGACAGATACTAATGGTACAATATATATATCTTAATCATTCAGACAGATACTAATGGTACAATATATATATCCTAATCATTCAGACAGATATTAATGGTACAATATATATCTTAATCATTCAGACAGATACTAATGGTACAATATATATATATATACATCCTAATTATTGAGACAGATACTAATGGTACAATATATATATCTTAACCATTCAGACAGATACTAATGGTACAATATAAACCAGCCAATCAGACAAGTACTAACGGTACAATATAAACCAGCCAATCAGACAAGTACTAGCGGTACAATATAAACCAGCCAATTAGACAAGTACTAATAGTACAAGGTATATATCCTAACCTCAAAAATGCCTTTTTTTTTTTGTTGTGGATGAGGGCTTTCCTCCGAATAGGCTGGAGATGTTATTTTGCTGTTCTCAAGTCTGCGCAGTGTGAGTGTTTTCGCTTCTATACGTAACATCCAATCATTTTGTTTTTATTCGTTAGTATTGTCTAACAATCTAGGTGTAGCTAGTTCTTCCAACAGTGAAAACACCACATTCATCTGTACTTAGAAGTTTGATTAAACCAAATATTTAGATGCTAATGTTCTCTGGCGCCACGGCTCACATCCGCGGAGATAATCTTCTATATTAGCATATTCAAATCGTGACGAACCTTCTGCTCGTTACTTGGCTTGAACTAGAAATTATACTCTCCGTACCTTCCCTAATGACATAACATCTCTAATAAGTTCATACTGAAGGTACAGTAGATATCTAAGTTCCAGATATACGCTGAAGGCATTATCTGTCCCCAAGTTCACACTGTTTGTCCCCACGTTTACATTATTTGTTCCCACGTTCACACTATTTGTCCCCATGTTCACACTATTTGTCCCCACCTTCACACTGTTTGTCCCCACCTTCACACTGTTTGTCCCCACGTTCACACTGTTTGTCCCCAGATTCACACTGTTTGTCCCCACCTCCACATTATTTGTCCCCACGTTCACACTGTTTGTCCCCACGTTCACACTGTTTGTCCTCACGTTCACACTGTTTGTCCCCACGTTCACACTATTTGGCTCCACGTTCACACTGTTTGTCCCCATCTTCACACTGTTTGTCCCCACGTTCATGAACTGTATATAGTAGTTTTCTACCTAGCAAATTCGTGCTACGTCTCTGTATTCTATACGTGCACCAAAAATATACTGTCCCTATTTTCAGATCTCATCTAAGGATCCAGGAAGTCCGTACTTGCCAACGACTGTAGGAAGTTCTTACATTCTTAATCATATACTCTATAATCAATTACTGTGATATATATATATACTGTAATAAATAACTGTGGTATATATCCTACTATCAATTACTGTTGTATATATATCCTACTATCAATTACTGTTGTATATATATCCTGTAATCAATTACTGTGTTATATATACCCTGTAATCAATTACTGTGTTATATATACCCTATAATCAATTACTGTGATATATATAGCCTATGATAAATAACTGTGTTATATACCCTATAATCAATTACTATGGTATGTACTCTATAATCAATTACTGTGGTATATATCCTACAATCAATTACTGTGGTATATATCCTACTATCAATTACTGTGGTATATATATCCTATAATCAATTACTGTGGTATATATATACCTATAATCAATTACTGTGTATATATATCTTATAATCAGTTACTGTGGTATATATATCCTACAATCAATTACTGTTGTATATATATCCTATAATCAAGTACTGTGGTATATATATGTTCTATAATAAAGTACTGTGGTATATACTTTATGTATTATAAATACTAGCGATTTATGTGTCAGTAATCTCAGATAACAAACCCAGCCGAATTCATAATACCTTTTAAAAGCTTTAAATGTATAGTGTAGAAGAAAGAATACATTTTTCAGATTGTAAAGATCACATCAATGTTCTGATGTTGTTGGGTTTAAGTTTAGCTGTTTCCCAGTTACTTATATTTCCCAGATTTCACCAGCTTCCAACACTGCAGAAAATTAATTAAACGAACAGATTCTCAGCTGAATATCAGCGACAAAAACAGTATATATATATATATATATATATATATGTATATATATATATATGTGTATATATATATTAACTTCCTCATTTGTTCCTCCCGCTTTACTGCACGTCCCCCAGTGGCTCATCGGTAAGTCTGAGGGCTCAGGTTGCTAAGAACCGGGTTTCGATACTCGTTGGCACAGCATAGATAACCCATTGTGTAGCTTTGTGCATAAATAAAGACATTTCTTACGTCTACAAGTGAGACCGCGAGATAAACACAAAAGATAGCCCAATGTGGTTTTCTTTAAAAGAAACAACCAAACAAATTCACTTTGACTTACTTCATTACATACAATACATGAATATTTCCAACCAATGGTTATTTCTGTATCTATATAAATAATACGATTGCGTTTATCTTTTCGGAATTTTTCTCGCAAATTTCTCGATCAAACGCTACAAATTTCATATCGTTAGAAAGGTCTTTGTCAGAGGAGTCCACATTAAATATTTTCTTTTCCATTCCGAATCACCTTACCTGTTTGTTGTTTAGTAAAACTTGTTAATTGAATGAGTATGGTTCACGATGGCACAATGTTGTTGTCATCACGTGACGACTGGCTTCGATTTCAACTTTAGTTTTGTTATTTACAAAGTATTTCACAAAAACAACACTTAACCCGTTTGTAATTTCCTACAAAATGAACATTACACTAAGCACAATTTCTCTAGGCTTTCTGGACTTATCTAGGTATAACATATTCGCAATTCGTTCAAAACCCATATGTTTATAACTTTGTGAACACGCCTTCAGACGTTTCTGCATATTCAGCTAAGTTTACCTTCATTACAACTTTACATTTACTTTACTTTGCAATAATTAGCTTTGGTTCGTTTCATAGACCACTATAAACACCTTTTAGGTACTTTTTTCTTTACTACAGGTTTTATTCTTCGTTTTTGTGAGTTTCTTTGTTCCAACTTGTAAAACCATGTCATACTCTGTATACTATTATAAATACCATTAATATGCTTTAGTGTTTACTTTACATATAGTTTTATTGAATAAAGTTTCGTATGTGTAGTTTTATTAATTAATTTTATGTCTGCGTGAGTTTGTTTGTGTGACCGCTTTTTTTTTTCTTTTTTAGTAGACAAGGATTTATTGATCTAACATAAAATGCCTTCAAGAAAGTGTACTTTAAATGGCGTGAGTGAAAATGATAAAATAAAGAAAATTCAAGTGAAGGGCATGAAAACTACAGTAAATATTTTCAGTGTCGCAGCTGGTATAACAGTATAACCAACCGCGGCTGGTATAACAGTATAACCAATCACGGCTGGTATAACAGTATAACCAATCCCGGCTGGTATAACAGTATAACCAAGCACGGCTGGTATAACAGTATAACCAATCCCGGCTGGTATAACAGTATAACCAATCACGGCTGGTATAACAGTATAACCAATCACGGCTGGTATAACAGCATAACCAATCACGGCTGGTATAACAGTATAAACAATCGCGGCTGGTATAACAGTATAACCAATCGCGGCTGGTATAACAGTATAACCAATCACGGCTGGTATAACAGTATAA
>NW_013681346.1:3395-4705 GCF_000517525.1 Limulus polyphemus | reverse complement strand
TTCTACAAGCAAGTGTTTTGTGCCCTGCTTGGGAGAAGGTGTCTAGGTTAAGCCCTGTGACAAAGAACTATTGGGCACAATGGGACCTGTTGAGGCTTGAAGATGGTAGTCTTGTCCAGAGATGGAAAGCTGCAGATGGGAAAGTGACGACTCTTGGGCTACTCTTTTACCAACGAATAGTGGGATTGACCGTCACATTATAATGCCCCCACGGCTGAAAGGGCGAGCATGTTTGGTGGGATGGGGATTCGAACCCGCGACCCTCAGATTGCGAGTCGAGCGCCTTAACCACCTGGTCATGCCCCAACACAATTATATAAATTATAAGTTCTTGAAAAGTTGGTATTTATGACGAAGTTAGTCTGATCGTATGAAATTTAATTTGTTTACTTGTTTGTTGTTACGCGTAAAGCTACATAATGTCGCAGTGGTATTGGAAGCGGGGGGGGGGCTGTCCTCACTTTGCAATATGTCCCAGATTCCCAGTACAAATGCATTAAAATTAGGAAAATTACTCTCAGGAAAAGTAGGAAAATGCATAAAATTTAATCTGGAACCCAAGAGCTTCTAGGGATCGCGTTATGGCGCGAAATTGGTGCGCATGTAGCGCACATTCCCTTGCTTCGCTCGGTCAAATAAACCTTTACTCCCCCACCACCACTTTTAACTTGCCTCCTACACGGCACACCTCTGCAATCTTTGCTGTTCCCACCATGGATATCTAAGACTAATTTTTGGCGTTATAAGTCCACAGACTTGTCGCTGGCCTTTCGATATTTAGATTATTTCTGGTTTTTATAGCTGAAAATCATTCAAAAAAATCTTCCAATTTATTGTAAATTAACGGGATTTTGATTACCATCAATGTTAAATATGACTTACTTTCCAAAAATTCCCAAACATTTCTACATTAGTAGCTTTTTTTCCTTTTTTAGTGATCAAGTCGTCATTAGGCTCGCCGTTATAGTTTCCACAAAGTCCACACATTTGGTTCTTGAATACTGGAGGAACAGACACTTCAACGTAGCTGTCGCCATCCCAAGTAACTTTAAGTCCTGGAAAAACAGAGAAAGACCATACCCTGAAACTAAAAGGAAACAGTTCTACTACATGTGTTAAACTAAGAATCAGATGAATAACACAGCCACGCCATCTTTACTCTGGAAAAACAGAGAAAGACCATACCCTGAAACTAAAAGGAAATAGTTCTACTACATGTGTTAAACTAAGAATCAGATGAATAATACAGCCACGCCATCTTTACTCTGGAAAAACAGAGAAAGACCATACCCTGAAACTAAAAGGAAATA
>NW_013681346.1:0-2498 GCF_000517525.1 Limulus polyphemus | reverse complement strand
TTACTTTTAGTAACTTCTAGTTGTTTAACCCTAAGAATCAGGTGAATAATACAGCTACCCCATCTTTACTTTTAGTAACTTCTAGTTGTTTAACCCTAAGAATCAGGTGAATAATACAGCCACGCCATCTTTACTTTTAGTAGCTTCTATATAATACAAGGGTTGGCTCCCTAAAGACACCGATTGTATAATGTACAAAGCATTGAGTATCCACATGTTACAGTCATCTAATGTTCATCTATTATTGGCTGGTAATTCCTGTTTCACCCTGTACTTAAACTTTTCAAAGGAACACCGTTTTCTTAGCGATGGTTTCTTGTAAAGGAACGCCATTTTCTTAGCGATGGTTTCTTGTACAGGAACACCGTTTTCTTAGCGATGGTTTCTTGTCTTGTTTTTTGGGTAGAGAAACAAATGAAAGTGATTGGCAGTCATCTTTTAAAGTAAAACTTTCTGTCATTGTTGATTTTTAGCGTGTATATTTGATTACCTTGGCCATCCCTACATACAGAGTCTACGGACTCTATGATATCTCGACTGTTTCGTAGATGTTATCAATGCGCGAGCTTTTAGTTTTCAGCCACAATTAAAAAAACGTTATAACCAAATTAATACAGATAGTAATAGTTTCCCATTTAGTTTCGCTTAATATCGGAACAAGTGTAAACTTATTACCAATGTTAGTTCTGACAACCACCATATAGCCCTCTTGAAGAACGGAAAGGACGCCAAGTTTGATGTACGGTAAACGAACTTTATTTCGGTTCATTTTCACTCTCAAGAACGGTCCAAGCATGACTTTAGCGCCACCTATCTGTAACAAATGGAAATAAATTAAGCAAATAATTCCTAACAATCCTAACTTAATTCATGTCATTTTAATTTAGTTTTCTTTACCAAAAAAATGTTTTTTTATTCATCTTTTGATTTTTAGCCGTTGACCACGAATAATACAACTTGATTATTAAATATTAAATATGTTCATATTAAACAAAAAAGGTCATATGTTTAATTTACTGTGAAAATGAAATGGCAAGATATTTACCTTAATCCTCAGTTTATGAGTCCATGAAACGGTCTCAGAGCGGCGTGGATTGTTGATTGCTTTAATTGAAAAGGTCTTGTTTCCACTGCAGTCTTTAGCAAGTAAATATTTACAAGCTCCCTGGAAGGAAAATAGCTGGCCGTCGAAAGTGCGATAATGAGGATCTCCAAAAACGGTACACACTCCATTATCTAGAACAGTTAGGACTTTAAAGAACGGTACATACTCCATTATCTACAAAAACGGTACATACTCCAAAAACGGTACACACTCCATTATCTAGAACAGTTGTAAATATACGTTAGGACTTTAAAAAACGGTACATACTCCATTATCTACAAAAACGGTACATACTCCATTATCTAGAACAGTTGTAAATATACGTTAGGACTTTAAAAAACGGTACATACTCCATTATCTACAAAAACGGTACATATTTCATTATCTTCAAAAAGGTACATTCTTCAAAAACGGTACATACTCCATTATCTCCAAAAACGCAGATAGCCCTCGTGTAGCTTTGCGCGAAATTCATAACAAACAAACAAACAAACATTAAATCTGACATTTAAATCTTACCTTCCACACACGAAGGACAACACTTTCCAGGGACGGACTTTAACTTGTAGCCCTTCAGGCACCTGCTTACCGAACAGTAAGAGGTAGAACAAATAATTTGACCTTTGAAACAAGAGCATTTCACACAGGGGTTTTTCAACCACGTCTTTCCTTCCTAATATGAGAAGTTGCACGTGTTAAAATTTCGCAGACCAATAAAAATATTCACAGATATCTTTATAAAACAAATATTACAACTGTCTTGAGAATTCACGTCTGTATTGTGATTTTTTCAAAATTCGTTAATTGGATAATATTACTGTTATAGGCTTTAAAATCATCCATTGACAACTAAACGAGACCAAACAACTTATATTAACTGTTAGTTTCTAGGAGTTTTTATTTTGGGGGCAAATAGTTTGTTGGGACAGAAGAGGGTGTATTAGAAATTGACCAAGTATACAAAATAAATTGGCTTTTTTTTTCCTTTAAGAAATGTATATTTATATATTTGAATTGTAAAAAAAACAAAAAAAACATCGAAATTAACTCGTTCTCTCTCTTTGCACAGCCCCCTCCCCTCCCCAGTGGGCTCAGCGGTAAGTCTGAAGCCTTATAATACTAAAAATCAGTCTTGATTTACAGCATAGATAGCGTATTGTGTTGCTTTGTGCTTAACAACAAATAGTTCAGTTTTATTTACAGTTAGGTGGTGACACAAAACTGAACCTTCTAATTGATAGTTAGGTGATGATACTAGAAGGTTCAGTTTTCTTGATAATTAGGTGGTGATACTAGAAGGTTCAGTTTTATTGATAGTTAGGTGATGACACTAGAAGGTTCAGTTTTATTGATAGTTAGGTGACACTAGAAGGTTCAGTTTTATTTACAGTTA
>NW_013681345.1:2506-4139 GCF_000517525.1 Limulus polyphemus | reverse complement strand
ACCACACACACACACACACAAAAATAAAAAAAAAAACGAAGCCGGGAGGGGATAAGCCTTTTGCTTGCCCCTTCCCTCCCTCTGGTTGTTGTTTTATACAAGTGACACGTTACCCGCTGTCCCCCGCACATTTTTACGCGTATATTAACAACAATAAGACAGAGTCAAACGGTGTTTTCTTGGAGAGTAATTTGTAAACATTCCCTTCCCCCACTCTTTTCGAACCAAAGATTTGTCCTCGTTTAAGGAGTCATTGAATCACTCACTTTCTTTTTCCAAGTTTTATTAAGCCTTACTTTACGATTGTAAAACAGTTCCCGCAATATGAACTTCACAAATACAGTTCTATATAATTATTTCTTTCATTGATCAAAATAAAACAATGAGGTCTCACTTTCACGGGAAGTAAATTAATCTGGCTTACAAGAGTCAAGGAGGAAACAACGTAACGTCTCGGTCAATTACAGGGGTGCTAAGTTTCGCCTGTAACTAATAAAAAATAAAAAATACTCGCTTCATTAAACTCCGCATTCTTTTACACATTCCAAAAACGTCACCCCTAACCCTAACTAGGTCAGTAGAACGTTGATTGTCAGTACTTCCTTTTCACTGTCTGTTGTATATACAGTAGTAACAATATTAACAACCCCACGTCATGTCAGGCCTAACAACTGTGTTTAAAATTACTGTAGATTTTTGAAATTGTCAGCTGATCTTTGAAAGACAATGAAGTGTTTGTTCCCACAGTGCAATAATACAGGTTCTTTATTTAAATATAATACCTTCTATACCTCGAAAATTGTTCACATTGTATAGGAATTGTACTGTATCAAAAACCTGTATTTAGGCTTAGAAATACGCTTCATTAAACAAGTAGGCCTACTATTGTATTCATAAACAAAATATCCAAGTTAAGGTAGCGTATAAGTAATAGACGACGTCTGTTTTGAATATTTTGTAGTTTTTCTTTCTTTCTAAATGAGAATTTCTTAATGTGATCCTTCTCTTGATTATTTTTCTTGGGAATATAAAAATCAGGATTCGGACAGTTTTATTTCATGAACTTTATCACCTGTGGAGAGTTTAATTCGTAAAACACACACACACGTTACATAATTATATATTCACGAATATGAGAATAAAAAATAACTTCAGTTGTCTCAGGATATATTTATGATATTTATAACTACTTGTTATAGGCTTTATAACGCTCCAATCGGGTTTCGATACCCACGGTTGGTAGAGCACAGCTAACTCACTTAACAACAAACATACTTGTTATTATATTAAGAATGCGAGTAATAAAAAATATCTACGATATTCAGCTAGTTCTAAACTTACTGTTTTGTGTTTAATAATCCTGTTGGTATAAAACGGATTTGAACTAACTTATTAAAAACAACGCTTGGTGAACTTTATATATATATTATATAATATATATTGTTACGACAGCGGAAGTCACGTGACTTTGGAAGCATGCGCGCTGGAGTTACTAGAAGGATCATGACTGTTCCTGGCAACTCTAATCTTTTCTAGGCGCCCTCTATTTTAGTATATAAGCCCGGCAAATAAAGCGGAGAAATAACAGCAGATTGAAGAGTTTTGTTTGTTTTTGAATTTGCGCAAAGCTACA
>NW_013681345.1:0-2176 GCF_000517525.1 Limulus polyphemus | reverse complement strand
CATGAACTTTATCACCTATGGAGAGTTTAATTCGTAAAACACACACACACACGTTACATAATTATATATTCACGAATATGAGAATAAAAAATAACTTCAGTTGTCTCAGGATATATTTATGATATTTATAACTACTTGTTATAGGGTTTATAACGCTCCAATCGGGTTTCGATACCCACGGTTGGTAGAGCACAGCTAACTCACTTAACAACAAACATACTTGTTATTATATTAACAATGCGAGTAATAAAAAATATCTACGATATTCAGCTAGTCCTAAACTTACTGTTTTTGTGTTTAGTAATCCTGTTGGTAAAAAACAACGCTTGGTGAACTTTATATATATTATATATTGTTACGACAGCGGAAGTCACGTAACTTTGGAAGCATGCGCGCTGGAGTTACTAGAAGGATCATGGCTGTTCCTGGCAACTCTAGTCTTTTCTAGGCGCCCTCTATTTTAGTATATAAGCCCGGCAAATAAAGCGGAGAAATAACAACAGATTGAAGAGTTTTGTTTGTTTTTGAATTTCGCGCAAAGCTACACGAGGGCTATCTGCGCTAGCCGTCCCTAATTTAACAGTGTAAGACTAGAGGGAAGGCAGCTAGTCATCACCGCCAACTGTTGGGCTACTCTTTTACCAACGAATAGTAGGATTAACCGTCATGTTATAACGCCCCCACGGCTGAAAGGGCGAGCATGTTTGGTGTGACGGGGATTCGAACCCGCGACTCTTAGATTGCGAGTCGAGCGCCCTAACCACCTGGCCATGCCGGGCCCTGAGTGAAGAGGGATATAGAGACAGATAATTGTGTCAAGCGAGCGGTAGTGACCATAAGTAAAATGCGTGAATCGTTGTGAATTATAGCGTGTGTTTAAGTTGAAGTGACCGTGGAAATTCTGTGTATTGCAAAGTTGTATTGAGAAAGAATAAACTAGTTTTATTTAAGAAAGGAGTTGTATCGCTGAAGTTCCTCGGGAAGAATTTATATCGGAAATTAACAAACGACCAGAGACTTAACAATATATATATATATTTATAATCGTATTACTACAAACGGATTTCAACTAATTTATTAAAAACGATACTTGGTGAACCTTTCTTTCTTTACAAATTGCCACCTATGTTAACCCTTTGATTTAAAATATCACTGTAAGTTCATATCTTGTGTTCTCATAGATACATTGTGATTTTTTTTCTGCTTGTCACAAATGCGTTACTTAAACCAGTAAAGGCATACATAAATCGTGTTTGTTTGATATCATGGTGAAGGAAGGGTTAGGAGATCAGGTACCAAATGGAGTCTACAACAATATCAACTTATCAAAATTCCGGGGCTGAAGTCGTGAATTCAAATGGGGTTTTTGTAATAAGTTCAATGCTGTTTATAAAACGTACGAAAAATTTCCAGGTGATCTTATATGACAACATTTATAAACATTTGTTTTTAATCTGGAATTTAACATCAACGATTTTCATCTCGAATTGCAACGAATTTGTCCCTAACATAGTCAACATGTTGATACCAGAAATATCTCCATTATAGTCAAACTATGATGGAAATATTTCTGGTATCAACATGTTGACTATAATGGAGATATTTCTGTTATAAACACGCTGGCTATAATGGAGATATTTCTGGTATCAACATGTTATAGTCAACATGTTTATAACAGAAATATTTCCATCATAGTGAGCATGTTGATACCAGAAATATCTCCATTATAGTCAGCATGTTTATACCAGAAATATTTCCATTATAGACAGCATGTTGATAACAGAAATATCTCCATTATAGTCAACATGTTGATAACAGAAATATCTCCATTATAGTCAGCATGTTTATAACAGAAATATCTCCATTATAGTCAGCATGTTGATAACAGAAATATTTCCATCATAGTGAGCATGTTGATACCAGAAATATCTCCATTATAGTCAGCATGTTTATAACAGAAATATCTCCATTATAGTCAACATGTTGATAACAGAAATATCTTCATTATAGTCAACATGTTGATACCAGAAATATCTCCATTATAGTCAACATGTTTATAACAGAAATATTTCCATCATAGTGAGCATGTTGATACCAGAAATATCTCCATTATAGTCAGCATGTTTATAACAGAAATATCTCCATTATAGTCAACATGTTTATAACAGAAATATTT
>NW_013681344.1:4531-5493 GCF_000517525.1 Limulus polyphemus | reverse complement strand
AAGGGCCTGGAACCATAACCTGCTATGACTTTATTCATGATATCTAAGGGCCTGGAACCATAACCTGCTATGACTTTATTCATGATATCTAAGGGCCTGGAACCATAACCTGCTATCACTTTATTCATGATATTTAAGGGCCTGGAACCATAACCTGCTATAACTTTATTCATGATATCTAAGCGCCTGGAACCATAACCTGCTATGACTTTATTCATGATATCTAAGGGCCTGGAACCATAACCTGCTATAACTTTATTCATGATATCTAAAGGCCTGGAACCATAACCTGCTATAACTTTATTCATGATACCTAAGGGCCTGGAACCATAACCTGCTATGACTTTATTCATGATATCTAAGCGCCTGGAACCATAACCCGCTTTGCCTACGGCTATTGTAACTTTTAGTTTTTAAAACAAAAACCTTTTAGTTTGTGTGTTCGTAACCATTCCTTTGACCGTGTGAGTCGTCTCTTGGTGGTACGGTTGTCTAACCCACACACTATCAGTCGACTTGGGACGCCACTGCGTTAGAGATATCTGAAATTTGGTATAGTCTACACTCGCGGTGCTTGGTGGATAATAGAAACATGAAGATAATGTTTCTGCTCGTGTGGTATCATGATGATGACCGAGATTAACCTTGGCAACTTTTCACTTAAGCCAATCTCCAAGTAAATCAAACAAAATACTATAATAATAACAAAATCGGAATTACTTAAAGCACGTGAATGGAGATTAGAGAAGTAGTTTTGTGAGTCTGTTATATAGCTGTTGGCATACACTAGACCCAAACGGAGGTATACCAAAACACACACCAGTAAATAACGGTTGACATATACTAGACACAAACGGAGGTATACCAAAACACACAACATTAAATAGCGGTTGACATATACTAAACACAAACGGAGGTATACCAAAACACACAACATTAAATAGCGGTTGACATATACTAAA
>NW_013681344.1:2259-3663 GCF_000517525.1 Limulus polyphemus | reverse complement strand
GTACTAGACACAAATGTGGATATATCAAAACACACAACAGTAAGTAGTGGTTGACATATACTAGACACAAACGATAATATATTAAAACACAGAACGGTAAATAACGGTTGACATATACCAGACACAAACGTGGATATATCAAAACACAGAACGGTAAATAACGGTTGACATATACCAGACACAAACTGGGATATATCAAAACACACAACAGTAAATAACGGTTGACATATACTAGACACAAACTGGGATATATCAAAAAACAGAACGGTAAATAACGGTTGACATAAACCAGACACAAACGGTGATAAATTAAAACACAGAATGGTAAATAACGGTTGACATATACTAGACACAATAATATATCAAAACATAGAACGGTAAATAACGGTTGACATATACTAGACACAAACGGTGATAAATTAAAACACAGAATGGTAAATAGCGGTTGACATATACTAGACACAAACGGGGGTATATCAAAACACACAACAGTAAACAGCGGTTGATATATACTAGACACGAACGGTGATATATCAAAAAACAGAACAGTAAATAACGGATGACATATACTAGACACAAACGGAGGTATACCAAAACACACATCAGTAAATAACGGTTGACATATACCAGACACAAACGGAGGTATACCAAAACACACATCAGTAAATAACGGTTGACATATACTAGACACAAACGGAGGTATACCAAAACACACAACAGTAAATAGCGGTTGATATATACTAGACACGAACGGGGATATATAAAAAACAGAACGCTAAATAACGGTTGACATATACTAGACACAAACGGGGATATATCAAAAAACAGAACGGTAAATAACGGTTGACATATACTAGACACAAATGATAATATATCAAAACACACAACAGTAAATAACGATTGACATATAGTAGATACAAACAGAGACACATCAAAAAACAGAACGGTAAATAACGGTTGACATATACCTGACACAATAATATATCAAAACATGTTACAGTGTTCTCCAACGTGACCACAACATGTTACAGTGTTCTCTCAACATGACCACAACATGTTACAGTGTTCTCCAACTTGACCACAACATGTTACAGTGTTCAACATGACCACATGTTACAGTGTTCTTCAACATGAATAAAACATGTTACAATGTTCTCCAACATGACCACAACATGTTACAGTGTTCTTCAACATGAATAAAACATGTTACAATGTTCTCCAACATGACCACAACATGTTAGTGTTCTTCAACATGAATAAAACATGTTACAGTGTTCTCCAACATGACCACAACATGTTACAGTGGTCTTCAACATGACCACGACATGTTACAGTGTTCTTCAACATGAATAAAACATGTTACAGTGTTCTTCAACATGACCACATGTTACAGTGGTCTTGAAC
>NW_013681344.1:0-1446 GCF_000517525.1 Limulus polyphemus | reverse complement strand
TACAGTGTTCTTCAACATGAATAAAACATGTTACAGTGTTCTTCAACATGACCACATGTTACAGTGGTCTTGAACATGATCACAACATGTTACAGTGGTCGTCGACATGACCACAACATGTTACAGTAGTCTTCGACATGACCACAACATGTTACATTGGTCATGAACATGATCACAACATGCTACAGTGGTCGTCGACATGACCACGACATGTTACAGTGTTCTTCAACATGAATAAAACATGTTACAGTGTTCTTCAACATGAATAAAACATGTTACAGTGTTCTCCAACATGACCACAACATGTTACAGTGGTCTTCAACATGTAAAGTTTGACTTAACCATAACCAAGGTGCTTCTTGGCAGATGAATGAGAAAATATATTAATTTACATTTAGACCACGTGGGATAAAACAATTTCAGCATAAAACTACGAATAACAAAGTCTGTCATAAGTTAATCTATAGAGATAGCAACTTGAAATTATTGACATCTCGACATAGAATATTCTAGAACGAAGTAATACAGTAAACTCGCCCTGAAATTAGTTTCTCTACATATTTTTCCTATTATGACTACACTTATTGTTCGTAGTTTAGATTTGTGGTATAAATGGGATATTCCTATTCCGAAACGTGTAAAGTAATTGGTTTGATTTATTTATATGAAAAATATTTTTATCATATTTGTGATCATTCTGTTTTTGATTATGTAAGATGTTCTTAATCCTGCTTCTCCTAACTGTTACTTCAGATCCTGTCCCATAGTAAAGGTGGATCTCGGTGAATGATGACAACAGCCTAAACTTAAGGTCCACCTTGATGGCTCTAGGATACAGCTGCACTGCGCATGTCAAGCCTTCTTCACGTGTGACGTACAGTAAAGAAGCCTGCGGCTCCCTGGTCTCCTCTTTCCCCCTGTCCCCACGCATGCTGAAAGTAATACTCGGGGTGTTTGTATAGGAATTAGTTGTTAAGGTGTCTGAGTTGTTGAATAGACTAGCAGGAATTTAAAACTGTTCGTTCACAGGTGTTGACTTAATAAAAATACAGTGGTTAGCATATAAACGAAACGATTGAGCTGCTTCAAAAGAATGGAAAAATATAATAACGATATTTAAAACAAAACATGTAAAAAAAAAGAGAAAAACAAAGAAACACAACAATTTCATTTCAAATTGTACGTATTCAGTCCTCTCGTTTCTAATAAACTTTTACAGTCTACAGGACAACCTACAGCCACTAGTCAGGGGGTTTGTTAATATAGTTAGACTTGACTGTTCACTAAGCTGTACACGGTCTACAGGACGATAACCAGACAACCTACAGCCTCTAGTCAGGGGATTTGTTAATATAGTTAGACTTGACTGTTCACTAAGCTGTACACGGTCTACAGGACGGTAACCAGACAACCTACAGCCTCTAGTCAGGGGATTTGTTAATATAG
>NW_013681343.1:1930-4778 GCF_000517525.1 Limulus polyphemus | reverse complement strand
GATTTCCTAAAAACAATTGTTTTGCGCACTGCTTGGGAGAAGGTGTCTTGTCTAAGCCCTGTTACAAAGCACTATTGGTTGCAATGGGACCAGTTAAAGCTTGCAGATGGTATTCTTGTATGGAGATGGGAAACTACCGATGGAAAAGTGACGACTTGGCAAACAGTTATACCGAGGAGGTTACGGGAAGTTGTGCTGCGTCAATCCCATGATAATTTAACAGGAGGACATATCAGAATCAAGAAGACATTGAGTCACATAAGATAAAGATTTTACTGGATAGGTATGAGGCGAGATGTGGAAGAATGGTGCAGGACATGCAGTACATGTAGTGCTAAAAGGGGACCCAAGCATAAGGGACACCCACTTTATGAAGAGTTGCCTGAAAATGTGTCAGAATTCGTGAAAGTGTTATCGGAAAGGATGGATAATATTCACCATCAAGTGCGTTCAAACTTGAAAACGTCTGCTGATTCGATGAAGCTATGTTATGATAAAAAGTCTACTGAAGTCAGCTATGTACCAGGAGACAAAGTGTGGTTGTATAATCCCAGGAAGACCAAAGGGAAGTCTCCTAAGTTGTCTTTTCCATGGGAAGGCCCATATGACATAGTGGATCGTCTCTTAGACGTGACTTTCAGGGTAAAATGTGGTCGGCGAGGTAAGCCAAAAGTGGCACATGCCAACAGGCTTTGGTGTTATCACGGTCCAGGACATTTCAGTTGGGATGAAGTGGACAATGGAACAAATGACGCTGCTGTAGACGTGCCACCTGAAGAAGCCACCGTTGAAGAAGAAACTCTACTCAGTTTTGAGAAGGGAAACGGTGAAGCTCTTGATGAAGTTACTACCACTGATGTGACTGTTACCGACGATAGGACATTTCCTGATGAAGCAGATGAACCCCACGTGAAGCAGAAGCCAAAGAGACAGAGACCAGTACGGAAGAAGATACGTTCCATAAAATTAAGAGACTTTGTTGAATTGTAATTTTGTGATTGTAATTCTGTACATTTAATTAAGTTATTGTTAATTATCTTTGGTTTAATGTAAGTGGCTATTGTTCGGGACGAACAATACTAAGGAGGAGGCAGTGTTGCGTCAGCGAGGTCACGTGACTAGTATCACGCCACTCCTTCTCTCGAACCTTCGTGAATTATTGGGAGATTACAAGATTGGGGGTAGTCTGGTATATATAAGATGGTCACAACGTGACGGGAACATGGTAGTGAGTAATTGAACTGCAGTCAGAGTGTGTGTAATTGAACTCGAGCACGTGAGACCTTCCTTGAGAATTATAGCGCGACTGTTGAAATTCAGTGTATCGTAAAGTTGTATTCAGAAAGAATAAACCAGTTTTATTTAAGAAAGGACTTGTGTCGCTAAAGTTTCGCCCGAACGAAGATACTGAAAATTAACTAACGAATGGAGACGTTACAACGTGTTACTAGCGTCACGTGACTTCTGCTATTGTAACAATATTTTATACACATAGTCCATTACAATCATGATATATTTTACAAATAGTCCATTACAGCCATGACATATATTTTATACACAATCTATTACAGCTATGATGTATTATATTTAACACACAGTCCATTACAGCCATGATGTATTATATTTTATACATAGTCCATTACAGTCATGATGTATTATATTTTATACATAGTCCAGTACAGCCATGACATATATTTTATACACAATCTATTACAGCTATGATGTATTATATTTAACACACGGTCCATTACAGCCATGATGTATTATATCTTATACATAGTCCATTACAGTCATGATGTATTATATTTTATACATAGTCCATTACAGCAATGACATTATTTTATACACAATCTATTACAGCAATGATGTATTATATTTTACACACAGTCCATTACAGCCATGATGTATTATATTTTATACATAGTCCATTACAGCCATGGTGTATTATATTTTATACACAGTACATTACAGCCACAATGTATTATACTGTTACGACAGCGGAAGTCACGTGACGCTGGTAACATGTAATGAGTTCTTGAAAGTTCGGGGAACATCACGAATAATCCAGTATTTGCTAGGCGCCCTCTATTCTTGTATACAAGTGTGCCAGACAATGAATCAGAGATAGAATTGCAGACAGGCAGAGATAGAGACGAACAATTGAGTCAAGTGCGGTAAAGTGCTTGAATCGTTCGTTGTGAATTATAGCTTGTGTTTAAGTTAAACTGGTTGTGGAAATTATGTGTATTGTAAAGTTGTATTGAGAAAGAATAAACTAGTTTTATTTAAAAAAAGGACTTGTATCGCTTAAGTTTTTCAGAGGGAATTTTTACGGGAAAATAACAATCGACCAGAGACGTAACAAATTGGTGTCAGAGAGTGGGACTAAAAAAAAAGAGAGAAGAAAAATTAAGATGGAAACGAGAAGTTGCAAATCAAACTACAGCTGAGCAGATTTGATGGCAGCAATACAAGAACAGCAAAAGAAACAAGAAAAACGAGAAAAGAAACAAGAAGAGAGATTACAGCAGTTGTTGGAGGAAAAAGAAAAGAAACAAGAAGAACGAGAAAAGAAACAAGAAAAACGAGAAAAGAAACAAGAAGAGAGATTACAGCAGTTGTTGGAGGAAAAAGAAAAGAAACAAGAAGAACCAGAAAAGAAACAAGAAGAGAGACAACAGCAATAGCAAGAAAACCTGCAACAGTGGCGGTTGGAACAGCAAAATAAACAAGAGAGATTACAACAGCTGTTGGAGGAAAAAGAAAAGAAACAACAAGAGAGATTACGGCAGTGGTTGGAGGAAAAAGAAAAGAAACAACAAGAGAGATTACAGCAGTTGTTGGAGGA
>NW_013681343.1:0-964 GCF_000517525.1 Limulus polyphemus | reverse complement strand
ATAAGCCTATGAAACGGAGACCAGTACGGAAGAACAAACACAAAATTAAAATTAAGAGACTTTGTTGAATTTTAATTTTGTATTTGTAATTCTGTCCCTTTAATTAAGTTATTGTTAATTTTCTATTGGTTTAATGTAAGTGGCTATTGTTCGGGACAAACGATACAAAGGAAGGGGCAGTGTTATGACTGAGGAAGTCACGTGACGCTGGTAACTCGTAATGAGTTCTAGAAACATCGGGGAACATCACGAATAATCCAGTATTTGTTAGGCGCCCTCTGTTCTTGTATATAAATGCACCAGACAATGAATCGGAGATAGAATTACAGACAGGCCGAGATAGAGACGGACAACTGTGTCAAGCTCGGTAAAGCCCGTGAATCGTTCGTTGTGAATTATAGCGTGTGTTTAAGTTAAACTGATTGTGGAAATTAAGTTTATTGCAAAGTTGTAGTGAGAAAGAATAAACTAGTTTTATTTAAGAAAGGACTTGTATCGCTGAAGTTTTTCAGAAGGAATCTTTACAGGAAAATAACAATCGACCAGAGACGTAACAATACTTTATACATAGTCCATTACAGCCATGATGTATTATATTTTATACATAGTCCATTACAGCCATGATGTATTATATTTTATACACAGTCCATTACAATCATGATGTATTATTTTTGCCCATAGCCCATTACAGCCATGATGTATTATATTTTATATACAGTCCATTACAGTCATGATGTATTATATTTTATACACAGTACATTACAGCCACAATGTATTATATTTTATACACAATCCATTACAGCCATGATGTATTATATTTTATACACAATAAATTACAGCTATGATATATTATATTTACGCACAGTCCATTACAGCCATGACGTATTATATTTTATACAGTCCTTTACAGCCATGATGTATTATATTTTATACACAGTACATTACAGCCACAATATATTATATT
>NW_013681342.1:1852-4322 GCF_000517525.1 Limulus polyphemus | reverse complement strand
AAATCTAAAGGTAGTGTATATATAAAATATGCCAATAAAATGTGTAACAAAGACGTAAATAAATATACACTGTGACATTGTATTGTATTGAGAATCCTGGAAAAGGGGAAATATAATGTACACAGGTTTTGTTGTTGTTGCCATTACTTGTAGACTTGTGTGGTTTTATTCAAATAATTGAGTTAGTAAAGCCTATTACTAACACACATGATTAAAGTGTTTTTTTCTACAGTATCGGTAAACAAAACTATGTTCGCAATAGAAATAACGTTTTTAAATTGAAAGAAAAGAATGAACATCATTGTGTGATGTGCCAGATCATTTTTATATCTCTGTCTCTTTTTATTCTTCAACACTTTATTATCTTGATAATTTTATTGACACAAATAACAGAGAAAAATAAAGTAGTAACGTTTTGCTTAACATGTCGGATTTATTTTGATATATTTTTTATGAAAATAGAACATTCTGTACGTAGAAAAATGGCATATAACTAGGCTGTATGTTACGTTTCAAAAAATAACTGAATAAATAAGATTATAGCAGTTTAATATTTTAAATCGGAAAGTTCAAGTTTACACTAAGATTGTGTGATGAATAAAGAACACAAGCATTAAAAAACGAATTAAGCATAAGTATAACATCACTGGTAACTAGGAAGAACTCTCGCAAGAACAAACGATTCGAATAAACAAATTTAACAATATATTCACTGGATTTAAAGGTATTTTAACTATTTCACTTCATCGTGTTATATTTGTATATTCCAAGTGTTTGTACATATTTCTCTTGTAATTACAAATATTGCTTGTTTGTTTTGTACCTCTTGGTTACTGATGATAGAATTATGACGATTCCGAAACGTTTGATAAATGTTTTCTCTTGTTACGTTTGTGTTTTGTTTTATAAAAGAAAATTCTGTTTCTTTTTTTTTCACGTTGTTCATAATGTAAATGCATAATAATTACATTCAGAAAACAAATATTTAAACACTCATTGTAAATATACAAAGATACTAGATCTTTATATTAAAAACTTTACAAGAAATGATTTTCCATAAATAAATCTTATTTATAACATTTTATCTAACGATCCTACCTATGAACGTGAACAAAGTCTGTGTATTTTTGAAAACATATTTGTAAAAGTTGATCATAGATGGCGGTAAAGATGTTTACAACAATTGCACAAAAATCGATTATAAGTTTGTAGAGGAACGTGTTAGTTACACTTTCTATCAAACAGTGATATTACACATAAAATATCATACACATATATATTTCTTTGGGCTCAGGTGATACCTGGTGTCTTTGGATCTTTTAATACTTCCCATACATCTATTTATCTTGTCTGATTTCGCTTGATACTATTAAACCTACTCTAGACAAAGAAATATCATTTAGTACATTGAACAGTATGTATTATCTATTCTGTGTATTAATTTTACATTATCACAGTAAACAATGTGATTGATCATTTTTAGTGTAAAAATTACTGTGATTTTAGATTTTTGTAAAACGTGAACAGCTGTTAAAGAAATCTAACGTGAGTTCTGACTATTAATCTTTTTAATATAATCTTAAGCAAGCTAGATTGAAGATTTTATATATATAAACCAGACTCTATATATCTCGTAGAGATACAGTAGACAATGTTTTTAATCAATTTTAGTACCCGACTTTTTTACCTATCAGGTTAAATGTAAAGATACAGTAGACAATGTTTTTATACAGTTTTAGTACCCGACTTTTTTATCTTTCAAGTTGAATAATGGACAAATTTGGGGGACATAATTATGTTCGAAAATGAAACTAAACTTTTGAAAAAGTATTTTCGATTCACAATTTGATCTTACTACTGATACGAAATATTTTATAAGTTATGAGTGTCCCATAATGTTACCAGTTTATTCTATCCTTGTACTATGAATGAATGATTGGAGAATAATTCACATATAAGAGATTAACGTAGATTTTCTTGGTTTTCATATTAAACCTATTTCGTGAAAATATACAATTTATACTTTGGTAATAATTATTATTGTAAATCTTTTAATAAAACACGAAATTGAGCTCAAGTATAGATTTGGTTCTTATTTTTCATGTACTGGTAGTGTTTATTAAATAGACAAATACATATATATATATATATATATTTGTCTGTGTAATAAACACTGGCAATTCATGAAAAATAAGAACTAAATCTATATTTTAACTCAATTTCGTTTTTTATTAAAAGATGTACAATAACAATTATTACTAAAGTATAAATTGTATCTTTTCACAAAATAGGTTTAACATGAAAACCAAGAAAATCTATGTTGATCTGTTATCTATGAATTATTCTCCAATCATTCATTCATAGAACAAGGATAGAATAAACTGGTAACATTATGGGACACTCATAACGTATAAAATATTTCGTATAAATAGTAAGATCAGATTGTGAATCGAAAATACTTTTTCAAAAG
>NW_013681342.1:0-1343 GCF_000517525.1 Limulus polyphemus | reverse complement strand
TTTGAAAATCGTTTGTTTTTCTTGTGTGTGTGTTGTTGTTTTTTTGGCACAAAGCAACTAGACTATCTACAATGCTTCAAAATCTAACATGGAAATTAATTTTACTTCTTCATAAAATGAAAAGTAAGAAAATACACTTCGTATTTTTTTTAACTTTCGTCGATTCATTTTGAGTCTAATTCTATTGTAAAACGGTCTTTACTGCCTGACGAAGGCATTGTTACAACATATTTAATCAAAGTTTCCTTTGGGATTTTAATCCAAATGTCTCTAATACACTCCTATAAAGTTAATGAGGAAGTTAATTTTGATTTGTCAAGTTTTTGATCTATCAAATATCAGATCTGCTCAACTTGGTTGAGATCGGGGCTCTGTGGAGGCCATTGCATCATTTCAAAGACTCCAGCAGCTTCTTTTTTAGCGAAGTAATTTCTGCCTAGGTTGGATGTGTGTTTGGGGTCATTATCTTCTTGGTAGTAGAATCCTTTACCAATAATACGCTAACCACTTGGTATAGTATACCATGACGGATCATTATCTGATGGTACTTGCGCTGGTCTACTATTCCATCCATTTTGCAAATATCCCCTGTCGCCTCAGGGATCAGTGAAGCATTACCATAGTGTTGAAATTTACATTACACAATGGCATGGAAGAATTAGCCCCATAAAGTGGAAGGACTGGCAAGATATTCTCTTGTCCTAACACTTTTCCTCAGTACTGTATTTCAATAGTGGTTTACAAACTTGTAGAATGCGTTCACACCATTACAATTTCTGTTGTAACATATGACCTTTATAAATAATGTTCCTATCTTCACTGTGTTCGTTGTATCTCAGCCACCTGAAGAGTTCTTGGTTGAACAAAAAGCGTCATCGGCATATGCCGACTAGATAAGGATGTCGTTTTAAAAAATACAATACGTTTAAAATATTGTCTTAAGATAAGTAAAATTAGTTTTAGTTGAAACAGAAGGTGGAATCTCATAACACAACAAAATACTTGACATTTTTCACATCGCATCATTTTACACATGTGCTGTAAAACTGAATTTACATTCATCTTAGTTCCTAATCAACCAAATCGTATTTTGTTTAGTGTAACTCAGTGGTGTATCAATTATTATAATGATTAAACATTGTATAATATCCACCACGGATCAGGAGATGCTGAATATCAACCAGCAGTTAAGTAATGTAGATGTACCATTTATTAGAAGAACTGATTATATAGTAACCTGTGAAAGGCGGGATATCTCCTACATGGTTTGAAAAGGTTGGGTATGACTGAGCTAGAGATTTAAAAAGCGCGATTTATTACGGCACACTGGGTATAATTGATCA
>NW_013681341.1:0-3816 GCF_000517525.1 Limulus polyphemus | reverse complement strand
GTTGTTCATCACGTGATAACCTAGATGTTGAGATTAAATAACAACGAAGTTGTGTTCATCACGTGATAACCTAGATGTTGAGATTAAATAACAACGAAGTTGTGTTCATCACGTGATAACCTAGATGTTGAGATTAAATAACAGCGAAGTTGTGTTCATCACGTGATAACCTAGATGTTGAGATTAAACAACAACGAAGTTGTGTTCATCACGTGATAACCTAGATGTTGAGATTAAATAACAACGAAGTTGTGTTTATCACGTGATAGCCTAGATGTTGAGATTAAACAACAACGAAGTTGTGTTTATCACGTGATAACCTAGATGTTGAGATTAAACAACAACGAAGTTGTGTTTATCACGTGATAACCTAGATGTTGAGATTAAACAACAACGAAGTTGTGTTTATCACGTGATAACCTAGATGTTGAGTTTTATTTATCACGAGATGGTAGACAGGTTAAGAGTGAACGAAAACAGTTTTATTTATCACGAGATGGTAGACAGGTTAAGAGTGAACGAAAACAGTTATATTTATCTCGCGATGATGAAGTCGAGAGTGAACAATAAATGTTATATTATTCACGTCATATAAGATATATTAAATATCAGATGAGATCGAAGTGTTTTTGTTTTATTTACAACAAGCATGTTTTAGTGAAAGGCAGAACTTCCAGAAAGTTTAGATATAATTTCATCTATTAAACATCAGATGAGATCGAAGTGTTTTGTTTTATTTACAACAAGCATGTTTTAGTGAAAGGCAGAACTTCCAGAAAGTTTAGATATAATTTCATCTATTTTCGACCATCTACGGTATGTGGTTGTTGCACAAAATTACTGTTTTAATTCTGGGCTGTTGAGAGGAAAAAGGACTGTAGTCCTACTAAAACGGCCAGTCAAACGTAGTCCTACAAAAACAGTTAGTTAAATGTAATCCTACTAAAACAGCCAGTCAAACGTAGACCTACTAAAACAGCCAGTCAAACGAATTCCTACAAAAACAGCTAGTCAAATATAGTCCTACTAAAATAGCCAGTCAAACGTAGTCCTACTAAAATAGCCAGTCAAGCGTAGGAATACGAAAACAGCTAGTCAAATGTAGTCCTACTAAAGCAGCCAGTCAAACGTAGTCCTACTAAAATAGCCAGTCAAACGTAGGAATACGAAAACAGCTAGTCAAATGTAGTCCTACTAAAATAGCCAGTCAAGCGTAGGAATACGAAAACAGCTAGTCAAATGTAGTCCTACTAAAACAGCCAGAATTGCGTTTACGAAAACAAACACGGTGTAACTTGTCACGAGTCATAAGTGGAACAGTCTTTTTATTATCACAATATCCACAGCTAAAATTCAAAATAGATCATTAAGTTTGTAACAAGGCTAGTTGATGTTGTATCCTCATGATCTACTCCACTTTCTTGCTACAAAGTTCGTGCTCTCAGATAAACATTTTTACTACGTCACAGTACGTACGTACGGCTCCACTGGTCTTAATACGTAATCACGTACAGTGATAAAAATAGAATTTTTCTGCGAAACATTCAGTTTAAAAATAAAACATTATTTTATGGCAATCCGTCTCGATATATAATTAAATAAAATTGTGAATACAGAAAGTTTCAACAAATATTAAAGTCGGTTTCTAATTGAGAAATATAATTTGTTTTCGTGTTTTCTGATGCGGCTTTCAACTAGCTTTTAGCCTCGCTATCTTACAGCCGCTCATCTATCAATGTCACCGATTTTATCATGAAAACGGCCCCCTTCACGATGGAAAAGTGAATTTTTCCGTGTTGCCTGCTTAACACCCTGTTTCTTAACATCGTCGTGGTCAAACCCAAACGGAGATGCAGTTACCATAGTAACGGGGTCTACATGTTTCGTGATGTACCCGTTATCGTAAATGCCTTAATTAAAGTGGCAAGAAACGCTGTGTAAAACAATGACATTTCACGATACACAACTATGGAAATTGACTTGAAGGTTCTAATTAACAGAACATCACACTTGTAGCTCGTATACTTATTCATTTGCCTTGGACCTAATAAATAACGCAGCCTGGCCGCCTGGTGGAAAATCATCCCAAAGTTTAAAATAATTACAGCTTTGCTCTAAGTCGGTAACTAGAGTTGTGTTTTGACTTTGTTCACGGCTATATGTATCTTCCTTAATGGAACGAGCAAGGAAAACAATCACCGGTATCATGTGTCAGACGATATTTGTAAAGTAAAAACCGGTAAGAGGGATTTGTTCATTGAAGCTGCAGTTTGAGTTTCTATTACCTGAGCTGCATGGTTTTGGTTTTCGTAGATAACGTTAGATTTCGTACACAATCAATAGATAGAAAGAAAACTAGGTTAGTACAGACAGTAGAATATCCACATGCGATATAGAAATGGATCGTAAACATACCAGTTGATATTAAGAGTTAAGTGGAAGATAAAAACCTTCACTCTGGCAAACTGAGAAAACATTTACGACGTACATTAACTCGGCTACGCTGTTCTTCATAGGCTGACGATATGATTAACGAAGACAAACAAATAAGTGAGAAGATAAAAAAAGAACACCAAATGATCTAAAGGGTAATTAAACACACATATGCTCTCTTAATTAATCTTAATTAACTTGTCGTTACGCTGTAAAATGTTTGTAGAAATCATAGAGCATGCGTAATGATTTTTTTTTAACATTGATTTTCAAATTGAAACACTTTGGATAAATGGAAAACGTACGAAACTTTTAAAGTGTTTTATTTCTACTTCAGTTAATGATGGATAGACGAACACCAGTTTGTTTTGTTTGTTTATTGCTAAGCACAAAGCTTCAAAATGGGCTACCTGTGCTGTGCCCACCACGAGTATCGAAACCTGGTTTTTGACGGTGTAAGCCCTCAGACTTATCGCTGAGCCAATGGGGGACAAAAATACGACAGAGACAAGTTTATAAGTGCTAAAACAAAAAAAAAAGCCTGAATTCATAATAAACTCGCGAATCACGTAGATGAATGACCGAGAAGAAGTTAATGGTTACTAAGGGAGAACAACTTTTATTACACACGATTGTAAGATGGGCCATAAACTTAGTGGATGGTCCATCAGTTTTGGTTTGTTTTAAATTTCGCGCAAAGCTGCACGAGGGCTATCTGCGCTAGCCGTCCCTAATTTAGCAGTAGAAGACTAGAGGGAAGGCAGCTAGTCATCACCACCCACCGCCAACT
The DNA here is from genome assembly GCF_000517525.1 of Limulus polyphemus. Classification (NCBI taxonomy): domain Eukaryota; kingdom Metazoa; phylum Arthropoda; class Merostomata; order Xiphosura; family Limulidae; genus Limulus; species Limulus polyphemus. Next base: position 593 of record NW_013681341.1, on the reverse strand, counting down.
CTTTTACCAACGTCACATTATAACGCCCCTACGGCTGAAAGGGCGACCCTCATATTGCGAGTCAAGCGCCCAACCATCTGGCAATGCCAGACCCTGATCCATCAGAGTCATTTCTTAGAAAAACGTAATAAAAAGTCCATCGACATCATGTGTCGTACACATTGAACATTAAGGACGCGGCATAAATACCGTAACTTCTGAACAAACTGGATTCCTTCACTCTACTGGGTTGTGTAAAGCCAATAATATACTGGATTCCTTCACTCTACTGGGTTGTGTATAACCAATAATTTACTGGATTCCTTCACTCTACTGGGTTGTGTAAAGCCAATAATATACTGGATTCCTTCACTCTACTAGGTTGTGTATAACCAATAATTTACTGGATTCCTTCACTCTACTAGGTTGTGTACAGCCAATAATTTACTGGATTCCTTCACTCTACTAGGTTGTGTATAACCAATAATTTACTGGATTCCTTCACTCTACTAGGTTGTGTACAGCCAATAATTTACTGGATTCCTTCACTCTACTAGGTTGTGTATAACCAATAATTTACTGGATTCCTTCACTCTACTAGGTTGTGTACAGCC
>NW_013681340.1:1253-4266 GCF_000517525.1 Limulus polyphemus | reverse complement strand
TTCCTTTAAAGTATTAGATAATTTAATTTTCCTCGTCACAGGATGTTTTTGATTACATTTAGCTTTATGTTTCCTTTAAAGTATTAGATAATTTAATTTTTCTCGTCACAGGATGTTTTTGATTACATTTAGTTTTATGTTTCCCCTAAAGTATTAGATAATTTAATTTTCCTCGTCACAGGATGTTTTTGATTACTTTTAGTTTTATGTTTCCCCTAAAGTATTAGATAATTTAATTTTCCTCGTCACAGGATGTTTTTGATTACTTTTAGTTTTATGTTTCGTTTAAAGTATTTTCATATTTTGTGCTTACTTTAAAGTTATTAGTGGTTAAGTTTTCAACAAAATTTGTGATATTTTTCACCCTGTATGTTTGTGTTCAGGCTGCTGAGTTAGTTATACAAAGTATGCAATGCTTAACTTTTTCTGTAGTACACTTTACAGATCCTGCCAAAGTAGGCATCATAAGGAGCCATTAGCGTTAGTTAATACAACCTACCACTAGAGGGCATACTCAACAGGGAATGACACTCCTTTAGGGTAACTAAGTCTAAAGGCTGAGATGGTGGGACCCTTATTCTTCCGATTCTACCCCTAGTAGTAGCGACAGATTTATGACTTCGAGATCCAGGCAAAGAGTAAAGGGAAAATGGTGAGACAGAATCATGAAAGTTATTGTTTGCTGTCCAATAGAAGGAAGTTGAAATGTTTGACATTTTGACCCTAGTAAGAGAGGTTTAATGGATAGGCAGGGACGTACATCAGGAATGGTCAAAATCGTAGTTTGTAGAAACTGAAAGGCGGATTCTTTTAATAAGTAGTACAGCATGTGTACACTCCCTTGTCCGACCCATTATAGTTGTCATGGTAACACGTAGGGTTGGTTAGTTAATTTTATCTCTGTCATTTGTAACATGAGCATTTAAGTTAGCCCTGACTGTTCGGTTGTTTAATTAGGCTTACTCCAGTCATTTGTAACATGATATATATCCAGTTAGCCCTGACTGTAATGATGTTTAATTAGGCTTACCTCTGCTATTTGTAGCATGACCTACTCAGTTAGCCCTGATTGTAATGATTTTTAATTAGGCTTATCTCTGCCATTTGTAACGTAAGCTTTGACAAAAGTTCAGAATTATTCATGGTACACCATATATTACGTTATTAAAATAAGTTTTTATGTAAACCTCCAGTTAACGGTTTTATATCATGTCTGCGGTCCACGATTGGTGACTGACTGTAATAAATAAACACACGATCAGCTCATATTTTGACAAAAGTCAGTAAATGTCAAACTCATTCTTGTAATCTTAGATCGAGTTCAAACCTATGTAGAGCTGTACTCCTGTTTATCATGACGTGTTCTTTTACTTTCGAATTATGACAAGAGAATTAATTAATTATATTAAAAACTCACACTAATTATTCTAGCAATGTTACCGTATCTAACTACATAGGGGTTAATTTATACTCACATTAGTTACTTCCGGGGTGTTACATTATTAAATTATAGGAGACAGCTTAAAACTCACACTAATTATTCTAGCAATGTTACAGTATCTAACTACATAGGGGTTAATTTATACACACATTAGTTACTTTCGGGGTGTTTATTGTCCTAAAGTTACTGGTCACCCTTTCGCTGGTGAGTTTAATATCCTGAGGTTACTGGTCACTCTTTTCTATGTATTGTTTAATATCATAAAGTTACTGGTCACTCTTTTCTCTGGAGAGTTTATTGTCCTAAAGTTACTGGTCACCCTCTCGCTGGTGAGTTTAATATCCTGAGGTTACTGGTCACTCTTTTCTCTAGAGAGTTTAATATCCTGAAGTTACTGGTCACCCTTTTCTCTGGAGGGTTTAATATCCTGAAGTTCTTGGTCACTTCTGCTCTGAAGATGAATTCTGTCCAGTCTGTGACCACTGTGCTGAACGTTCATTGGTTGAAGCTTCTCAATTGAAAATCATTGGTTATCTCCGAGAACATCAACTTTAAAATCTTATAATTGTTTATTTTCTTTCTACTTTAGTGGCTGTTAGAGCCATCCCCGTTTACTACGTTACTTGATCTTCCACACATTAAACCATCAGTTATAAAGCTTCTTTGTTGGAATATGTGACGTCACGTTCTATTATTGATTAAATTGTTTTAACAGCTAAGAATTGTTTTGTTTGGAACCCGGTTAAATATTAACTTTCAGCGTAAAATTAGTTAATAACTTTAATTCATCTAGGTTAAAAAAAAGGAACTTCGAACGGAGTTAAAATACAAAATACGTTTTATTGAGAAATAATCCTCAAATTAGATGTAGTTTATGTGGCTTATACAAGGAATGACTAATGTGAATATCCCGTAGGTGAATTAGGACAAATAGTGATGTTAAGTTACTAGGAATGACTAATGTGAATATCCCGTAGGTGAATTAGGACAAATAGTGATGTTAAGTTACTAGGAATGACTAATGTGAATATCTCGTAGGTGAATTAGGACAAATAGTGATGTTAAGTTACGAGGAATGACTAATGTGAATATCCCGTAGATGAATTAGGACTAATAATGATGTTAAGTTACTAGGAATGACTAATGTGAATATCCGTAGATGAATTAGGACAAATAGTGATGTTAAGTTACGAGGAATGACTAATGTGAATATCCCGTAGATGAATTAGGACAAATAGTGATGTTAAGTTACTAGGAATGACTAATGTGAATATCCCGTAGATGAATTAGGACTAATAATGATGCTAAGTTACTAGGAATGACCAATGTGAATATCCCGTAGATGAATTAGGACAAATAGTGATGTTAGTTACAAGGAATGACTAATGTGAATATCCCGTAGATGAATTAGGACTAATAATGATGTTAAGTTACGAGGAATGACTAATGTGAATATCCCATAGATGAATTAGGACAAATAGTGATGTTAAGTTACGAGGAATGACTAATGTGAATATCCCGTAGGTGAATTAGGACTAATAGTGATGTTAAGTTACGAGGAATGACTAATGT
>NW_013681340.1:0-805 GCF_000517525.1 Limulus polyphemus | reverse complement strand
GGTGGCTCAGCTGTAAGCTTGAGGTCTTACAACGCTCAAACTCGGAATTCGATCTCCGCGGTTAAGTCAGTGCAAATAGCCCATTGTGTAACTTTGTCCTAAATAGAAAAACCATCTCAAAAATCGCTTGTAACAAACATTAAATCATGGCCGTTGAATGAAATAATAAACAAAGAACTGCGTTGTTCAGGCAACATTCAGCTGTTATATTCACAACAACTGAGATAACACGCCTACAGCAGTTATTATGTCCCTGTGGCGATCTTGAAATTTAAAAATGAAACCGAAGCTTTCCCAGACCGCTGGACTGACCGGTTTTAAAATACATTAGGTGTGCGTGCAGCGACAGGTTAATAATAATACGTTAGGCCTAGACTGACCGGTTTTAAAATACATTAGGTGTGCATGCAGCGACAGGTTAATAATAATACGTTAGGCCTAGACTGACCGGTTTTAAAATACATTAGGTGTGCGTGCAGCGACAGGTTAATAATAAGACGTTAGGCCTAAATTATTTCTTAGTGTCATATACTTGCACATTTTCTATTCAGTATATTAAGTACAATGAAAATCATATTATATTTTGTGTTTTATTATTGGTAAAGAAACGCACACTGTAAGCTTGTTTTCGAACTTATAGGTTGTGTTTTAGTATTGTTAAAGAAACGCATACTGTAAATTGATTTTCGGACTTATTTGGAGATTTATATGGTACGAGGCTTACTCGTTATAACTCATTTTAAACTGGCAAGCATTTATAAAATTACACAAAACATTTCAAACCTGGTGTGTAATTATTGTACTA
>NW_013681339.1:3116-4370 GCF_000517525.1 Limulus polyphemus | reverse complement strand
AATGCAAGTCAATGAACAGGATGACATGGCCTTTGACCCATAGAGATCGGGTTAAGATAGGGTTGCCAAATGTCAACAGAATCATGTATGATAAAGTTTTTAAGTGTTCTTAGTGAAGTATTTTTATTCTAGTGTTTCTGGAAATTGAAGTATTGAAGTCTGACTGATAAAAATACAGATGTTTGTGACGGAATGTTATTTTGGCGCATCCAGGAACTGTTTTGAATTTTCTGTAGTTTGTTTATTTGTGATTTGCCTACATTTAACTATTCTGGACACTGTACAGACACTACCACTGTACGTATATAGGGTTTATAGATTTTACGTATGCTTTCAGTTGTTGCCAGTCGGTGGTCGTATGTTGTTTTTAATTTCACTTACACGTTTGTTACAATTTAGCCTTGAATAGTAGCTTAGGCCTAGTAATTTGGCTGATGTAGCGACCTGAACAACAGCTCCATTGAGGTATAATTTGAAGGGCTGTTTGTTTGTTTTGTCAATAATATAATTTGTGTTTTGGAAGCATTTATCTTAATTGTCCATTTATTGCGGTAGTTTACAGTTTCATTTAATGACGGTTGTAAATTTTTCGCTGTTACGGTTGGACTCTAAGGGCTCTTCCACATAGCCACATCATCGGAAAACTGAAAACAGAAGCAGAAATTTGGATCTGGTAGACATTTCACTTACATTTAAGATGAATAGTATAGGGTTACCTACCATTTCTTGTGGAACCCCTACCTACAGGGTAATATACTCCGAGAAGATGTCCGACACATTAATTGTAGACTTCCTGTTGTCTATAAAGCTGGAGAGCCAGCGAATAATACCTCGTGGTAGTTTCATTTTAGGCATTTGTAATTTTAATCCCCTGTGCCATCATACAGTGTCGAAAGCTTTCTGAACATCGAGAAAACAGGTAACCACACATTCGTTCCGGTCAAAACTATCTACTATAGTTTCTGTGAGTCATACCAGATGGTCTGTGGTTTGTCTTTTTCTCCGGAATCCATTTTGTATTACCTGTAATTTTGATGGCAATTCGAGACAGTCCTTCGATGGTTTTATTGTCTTGATATTTTTACATGTTTTACAGTAATCCCTGTACGCTGAATCCGAAAAATAATATCCATTTTTCTCCATCACGTATAGAATTTTCACAAAACGTCATAACGCAATACATAAAAGAAAGACCACAACACGTAGTTTTGAGACGTAGATTTCACACACACACACACAAATCAGGATGAACGA
>NW_013681339.1:0-2570 GCF_000517525.1 Limulus polyphemus | reverse complement strand
GTATTACTCCATTGATCTAAGTAAGTTTGTCAGGTATTACTCCATTGATCTAAGTAAGTTTGTCAGGTATTACTCCATGCCCATTCCTGCAATTTCAATTTTTTTTAAAGATCCTTATCCACTTGGTCACGCACTTTTCCTCACAAGATGACATGATTTTAAGCACCATACATTCATTTGTGTTGATATCCTATGTGTATATCATCATTGCATTCTCTTCACTTACGGTGTGTGTACTCATTGCGAGTGTACATGTGTGTTGTCCGTATGATGGCACACACACTCTATAGTGTACAATGTTATTTGGGTGGTGTAATATGAATTGTAGTTGGATGTATATAATAAAGATTGATAATTTAGTTAATTAGTTTAATTAACTATTTCACTATAGCATTAGCACGTCGTCTCTGTGCTATTCTTCTATTTGGTGCACTTATAACTATGGTAAGTCTGTTTGTTATACAGCTAGAAATTGAGAAATTTATGGTTTTTTGTATCTGCTCTGCTGACTTGCTTAAGTGGTTCAATGATTTGTAATTTTGTATGTGTCACTTACGGCTGTCTCTCACATACTTTTGAAAATTTATTATTTGTTTGTTAACGGTGTATATGAGTAAATAACTTGTATTGCATGTATTCCTATTATAAGTACTACCGTACCTATGATACACGATCACGCTATTCGAGTTTGTTTCTATGTTTAATTTTGCACAAAGCTATTGAAATATTATCTGCACTAGACATCTTTAATTCTGATGTTTGTTTGTAATTAATCACAAAGCTACACAATGGGCTATCTGTGCTCTGCCCACCACGGGTATCGAAACCCGGATTCTAGCGTTGTAAGTCCGCAGACATACCGCTGTGCCACTGGGGGGGGGGCAATAGACTAGGAAGGAAGGCAGCTAGCCATCAACACTTGAGCCAACGAAAAAGTAGAATTCACCATCACGTTATTACGCCCACCCCACCATCACCACTACGACTAAAACGATGACCATTATCGATGACGAGATTCGAACCAACGACCTGCAATTTGCCAGTCGAGTTCCTTCTCTACCAGGTCACGCCTGACCCCCACTAGTCGAGTCCTATCTAAAAGTAATGATGAGAGAAGTCTACCCATCAGAGAAACCTTATTTAAGGCCTGAACTAAATGTAACTAGTTCATGAACTTACTTAGTGACAGAAGTCTCATGAGCGATCACAATACAGTGTAGCAGAGAAACCTTATTTAAGGCCTGAACTAAACGTAACTAGTTCATGAACTTAGTGACAGAAGTCTCGTGAGCGATCAGAATACAGTGTAGCAGAGAAACCTTATTTAAGGCCTGAACTAAACGTAACTAGTTCATGAACTTAGTGACAGAAGTCTCATGAGCGATCAGAATACAGTGTAGCAACATATGAACGTAATTATATATTTATAATCATCAGCTTTTTTTTACGTTCACATATTATATTCTCTACTGACTGGTTGGATCTCTTTACTATGTCTACAACATCGGACGTCTTGGATTTGTAAATATATTCAACTTTACAAAAATACATAAAAATATGTATCTAATATTTAGGAATGATGAAAAAAGTTTTTAAAAAGAATACATCAAAAGGAAAGAGATTGCGAATTTTACACAGCATGATCACAGCCGCAATATAAACATCTAACAGCAGGGCACAAATCATCAGGTGAGTCATTATGTAATATGTCCCGGTTTTTTTTAGGTACTGGGGGAAGTAAGACCCAAACTGCGTTGGGGTACACCGTCTATCCAGTTTAACATCAACTTCACCGGTCTCACATACTGAACAAAAATGGGTGCTCTAGCCCAATGTTCCCTAAAGTGGGAGCCGTGAAGCTGTTTTAGGGAGAGGCGTTAAAAATGGGCCAAAAACAAAGGTGCTGAATTAATTTTAATTCTAAATATACAATAATCCGATAAACATTATGTTGAATTAATTAAATGATACAGTATGTTGGAAGAAGATGTTATTGTTTTTACTATGGCACTGTTTTTCAATCACCATGTTAAAGTTATAGGGTTGGAGGGGGAGGGGGGCACAAACTTTCTTATGCACATCAAGGGAGCCTCAGGCTAAAAGAGTTTGGGAACCACTGCTCTAGCCCACAACGTCCCACAAGGTGGTTGCTCACACAAAAAAAAAGAAAGAAAAATAAAGAAATAATAGAATACAAGATATCGATGGGATAGACAGTCAAACTGTGCTTGAAGTTAACATTCCAGTTCCCAATATGATGTTTGGACATAAATACTAAGATGTTAAGGTATTACTGTGTTAAGCCCAACCAAAATCATTAGTATGGCTCCCATCCTCTGCCCTTTACACGCTACTATCTGGACCTTCTAAAGAGATCCACACAGTAGCAGGTGATACAACCACATTAATCTGCCTATATATCATTGGTAACATTTAATATTGGTAACATGTAACATTTATCCTACAATTCTACAGAAGCACTTCTATATCAAACACTGAATTACGTAAGTTGACGTCATCCTCATGAGTGCAATGCTGTAACGTCGAAACATGTAGAGTCGTCAACTCTT
>NW_013681338.1:0-3825 GCF_000517525.1 Limulus polyphemus | reverse complement strand
ATAGATCACTACAACCTGCAGGTTGGAAGGTGGTTACTACTCATCTTAGGATTCTTATATGAATGTCTAGATCACTACAATTTGTAGGTTGTAAGGTAATTACTATTCATCTTGGTAGTATTCTATATGAATGTCTAGATCACTACAACCAGTAGGTTGGAAGGTAGTTACTACTCATGTTTGGATTCTATATGAATGTTTAGATCACTACAACCTGTAGATTGGAAGGTAGTTAGTACTCATCTTAGGATTCTATATGAATGTCTAGATTACAACAACCTGAAGGTTGGAAGGTAGTTACTACTCATGTTTGGATTCTATATGAATGTCTAGATCACTACAACCTGCAGGTTGGAACGTGGTTACTACTCATCTTAGGATTCTATATGAATGTCCAGTACAAAATGTGCATCTCCTCTCTTTTCACAAAGTGCAACGTGACATACTCTAGTCCCAGGAATCCAACCAATGAGGAAGAGATAGAATCTTGACGAGTGTGTGATTCGCGACGTTGAACCGAGTGGCTCCCTCTTGTGTTTCTGTTCAACTGGCCGACTTCTGGTTGATTGTCTGCTCGCTCTTGGAGTCTTCCAGAGCTGATTGGATTGATATTTTAGGGTTACCATCTACGTCAATATCTTACGAGAAAGAACTGGTATGATATTAGTTACTCAAGCTTCCTAAGATAAAAACTTCTCCACACCAATCTCCTTAACGTGTTACTTATAAAGCTAGAAGTTACTTATAAAAACTGCAGCTTAAACCGCACTCTCGTGGCCAATGTTCTGATGAAAAGGAACTTCTAACAAATACCTATAGTGACATCTATAAGAACACTTAAAGTTTTCTGATGGTGGACAAATAACACTTCTTCCATGTAACTTAGCAACAGTTAGTCAATAAATTTATAGACCAGAAACTATCAATATAAATCACCTCTTTGAATATTAAATATCTGCTAATAAACTTTTCACGGATCATTCCAGGAGTTCATGTTTTTAACCTACCTCATGGGGGGTTTACAGTGAGCCTGCATTCTGTGAACTACCAGGTCGGCTATTAACCGACGGTCTTCTTCGTGACTGTCACCTAGCAACGTCATAGACGAGTCGTTCACCTGAAAGTGGAGAGAGCTTATGATATTGCTTTTACCTTGCAACGTCAAAGACGATTCCTAACCTAAAAAATGGAAAGAACTTATGAAATGGCTTTTATCTAGTAACGTCATAGACGAGTCCTAACCTGGATGATTCCAGATGTATTGTTTGTGAACGAGTAAGGAATTAGTAAAAAAATTATTAATCTATTACTGTGGAATTCCTGAAAGAGGTTATTGTATTTCTCGAACATAGGGGTGATGGGATGTGGAGGGATTATTGGATATTGTTTGGCTTGTTTTGAATTTCACCAAAATATACTCGAGGGCTATCTCAGAAATGTACTCTCTTAGAAAGATACCTTACTTCAGAAATGTACTCTCTAAGAAAGATACCTTACTTCAGAAATGTACTCTGTTAGAAAAATACCTTACTTCAGAAATGTACTCTCTTAGAAAGATATATCACTTCTAAAATGTACGCTCTAGGAAAGATACCTTACTTCAGAAATGTACTCTCTAAGAAAGATACCTTACTTCAGAAATGTACTCTCTTAGAAAGATACCTTACTTCAGAAATGTACACTCTTAGAAAGATACCTTACTTCAAAAATGTACTCTCTCAGAAAAATACCTTACTTCAGAAATGTACTGTCTTAGAAAGATACCTTACTTCAGAAATGTACTCTCTTAGAAAGATATCTTACTTCAGAAATGTACTCTCTTAGAAAGATACCTTACTTCAAAAATGTACTCTCTCAGAAAAATACCTTACTTCAGAAATGTACTGTCTCAGAAAGATATCTTACTTCAGAAATGTACTCTCTTAGAAAAATACCTAACTTCAGAAATGTACTCTTTCAGAAAAATACCTTACTTCAGAAATGTACTGTCTCAGAAAGATATATTACTTCAGAAATGTACTCTCTAAGAAAGATACCTTACTTCAGAAATGTACTCTCTTAGAAAGATACCTTACTTTCAAAACGTACTCTCTTAGAAAGATATCTTACTTCAGAAATGTACTCTCTTAGAAAGATACCTTACTTCAGAAATGTACTCTCTAAGAAAGATACCTTACTTCAGAAATGCACTCTCTTAGAAAGATACCTTACTTCAAAAATGTACTCTCTTAGAAAGATATCTTACTTCAGAAATGTACTCTTTAAGAAAGATACCTTACTTCCAAAATGTACTCTCTAAGAAAGATACCTTACTTCAGAAATGACTACTCTTAGAAAGATACCTTACTTCAGAAATGCACTCTCTTAGAAAGCTACTATACCTCAGAAATGTACTCTCTAAGAAAGATATTATACCTCAGAAATGTACTCTCTGATAAAGATACTGTACCTCAGAAATGTACTCTCTAAGAAAGATACTATACCTCAGAAACGTACTCTCTAAGAAAGATACTATACCTCAGAAATGTACTCTCTAAGAAAGATACTGTACCTCAGAAATGTACTCTCTTCCGTCTCTTCCCTGTAGAGCTTCGATGGCACACACATCCAGACCTCCGAACATTTCGGACACTTCGTCTATCCACTGCTTGTAACGGTCAGTCATCTGAATTTGTTCCAACATGGCGGAACCTATGTTGGCCTTCCAGCTTCCAGAAATAGACTTTCGCCTGAAATATAGTGTCCATCATGAAGTCACACAAATTATATCTCTTGCAAAGGACGATAATAATAAAAAAAATGTATTTCTAGATATTTCTCTGTTGTTGCATGACAGTGTTACCTTAATTGTGGTAAAATTAAATTAATAGAATACATCTAATTATTAGCCACAGCATAGTGGCTCATAGAATGGCTCTGAGTTTTATTCAAGTACAATCTTTTAGCTCATAGCTGCATCCCTTGACTGATTTGAGATCTAATTACAGCCGTGGCTATTAAGGATTCCCTCTTGTTTTATACTATGGAGCTAGCCTTTCATAATCTGTATTACCATGTAAAAACCTGAGAAGGTAGCCTTTCATAATCTGTATTACCATGTAAAAACCTGAGAGGCTAGTCTTTCATAATCTGTATTACCATATAAAAACCTGAGAGGCTAGCCTTTCATAATCTGTATTACCATATAAAAACCTGAGAGGCTAGCCTTTCATAATCTGTATTACCATATAAAAACATGAGAGGCTAGCCTTTCCCAATCTTTATTACCATATAAAAACCTGAGAGGCTAGCCTTTCATAATCTGTATTACCATATAAAAACCTGAGAGGCTAGCCTTTCATAATCTGTATTACCATGTAAAAACCTGAGAGGTTAGCTTTTCATAATCTGTATTACCATATAAAAACCTGAGAGGTTAGCCTTTCATAATCTTTATTACAATGTAAAAACCTGAAAGGTTATTATTTCATCATCTTTATTACCATGTAAAAACCTGAGAGGCTATTCTTCTACACATTTAATATTGCACAAAAATTGAATATCTCAAATAAATGATGATTTTCATCAACATCTCCATGATAGAATGAGTCCACAACTCAAAGTAACGGTTGTGGCTAGAAGAACTAACAAGTTATCTAAGAAGCTCAGTGATTCAGTTAACAGCTTCGTTACCTTGGTTATTTCTAGTTATCAAAATACTGTGGTTCTCGGTGTTTCGGTTGACAGATTTGTTTCATTGGTTATTTTATATTTATTAACAATCTGGGGTTCTCAGCACTCCGGTTTACAGATTTGTTTCATTGGTTATTTTGTATTTATTAACAA
>NW_013681337.1:2035-4782 GCF_000517525.1 Limulus polyphemus | reverse complement strand
TGAGAAAGGATAGACTAGTTTTATTTAAGAAAGGACTTGTATCGCCGAAGTTTCTCGGGAAGAATTTCTACCGGAAATTAACAAACGAACAGAGACGTAACAATACTATAGTATAATACATACAGATCTTATAGTATTGATGACATCGATAAATTGAACTCAGCGTATATTTATGTGAGCCACTTTGCTCTCTTTGTCCGACTGTAGATTAAAACAACATGTAAAGTGTAAACCATGGTTATACTCTCAGACCCCCATGTACCTCATGAGAAGTGCAAATGTGTACCCCAGGTTGGGAATGTCTGGTCTAGACCATGCCCGTTCCTTATAGTGTAGGATTCTGGCTCCTGTACAGATACTACTAATCAATTAATTAAAGCTTTAATGAGTTTTGTTTAACTGAGATTTTGAATTTCTAAAAATGATAAGTGTGTAACTCAATTCTCGTTGTCGTTGTTGTTGTTTTTGCATTTAGTAATGATCGATAGAATTATTAAAGGGCATTTTTTTTTTGTGTGACTCGGTGGCGCAATGGTAGCGCGTTTGATTTCAGATCAGAAGGCTGCGTGTTTGAGTCACGTCCGGGTCCAGTTTTTTTTGCATTTGGTTTTTAACCACACCTATTGTTGGAAAATAACGAAGATGTTTGATTTCTTCCTGATTACGTTCTTACCTAATCAAAGTTCATTACTAAATATTGAAATAAACCCAATTATAATTTGACCCAAAGTTGAAGTCTTCAGGAACAAAACACTCGAACTGTTTAGGAGTATAATAGACATGAAATGTATAGTAGATAATTCAAATTTAACTTACAATGAAGTCAATCCAAGCAATTTGCTCGTAATCTGTTTCTTCCCCACTCACATTACGTCAAGTCAAAACTTGATGGTCAGTTATTCGTTCACTCGGTCATCTATTCAGAATTCTCTTAAAACTTCAAGTACTTTTCACTAAATGTAACGTGACTAGGTGGCGCAATGGCAGCGCGTCTAACTACAGATCAGAAGGCTGCGTGTCCGGGTGAAGTTAATTTTGCCCACCAGTGGAACATCGGTACGTATGCAGACTTACAACGCTAGAAACCGGGTATCGATATCGTGCTTAACTTCAAACAAACGCTAACTGTATTGCGTTGTGCATAATAACTCCGTAGTTGTGTGGATTTACTGGTTGTTATAGTTAGGCTTAGAAAATCTGCTTGCAAAATAAATCCGTAATGCAGTCTTGGACAAATATATATGTTAGTTTTTGCCATTTACTATTGTCAATCTCCATGGCAACTTATGCGACACGAGACTTCTTGGTTCAGGCATAGCTATATCTAACTTAGGATCTCTGAGCAGAGGGAGGACAATCATTCATCAGCACCCGGTGCCTTTTATAATATTCTTAACCGAATAAGTGGATTGATTGTCACTTTTATAACATGCACACAGCTTAAAATAGGGATTGCGTGCAGAGTCAAACTTTGGACTTCCTTACCAGTAGACCAATACGCTAATAACTAGGCCCTGAAGTATCTGAAAATATGCTGCTCTCAACAGGACAAATACAAGAATCTCACTAGGTTTCCTAAAAACAGCTCCAAATGAAAGATGCTTCTAAGAGCCACAGAAGTATATCAGGAAATTGAAAACTTTGTTAAGGAAGTACCTACTGATATGATTGGTTCACGATAAACATCGAGTACTTATTCCCTCTTTGGTTCTGGTAATGCGATATATGTACGAGCTACAGTTCTTCAGAGCCAAATATTCAAGAAAGCATTAGTGATTCTCTAACAAACTACTGTTTTTATCAGTTATTTTTAACCATTAGAGAAACATGGCAAAAATAAATATATATTCAGAACGTAAATGTGTTAATTCTGCCAGAAATGATGTAACAAAAGCGACATCATGATGGACTCGGGTAAAACACAAACTAAGCGTGTATCGGGTTCATCACTAGCAATCGGCCATGGTATTATTTAGATTATTTGACTCTCTTTTTACTTGGGTAACTTAAAGGGTTTTTCGACATATTGTTATATACTTAACATTAGTACAGCCTGTCAAATAAATAAGGCAATGTAAAGAGCATTGATGGGGGTTTTGCTTTTTTCCTCACTTACCATATAGTAAACTGTTACGACAGCAAAAGTCACGCGACGCTGGAATTTCTAGAAGGATCATTACTTATCGAGGGATCTCGCGAATGTTCGAGTGTTTGCCAGGCGCCCTCTTTTATTAGTATATAAGCCCGGCAAATAAGGCCAGCGAGATAGAAAGATTGAGGATAGAAACAACTGAGTCAATCGAACAGTAGGTACCGTAAGTAAAGTGTGTGAAACACTGTGATTTATAGCATGTGTTACAAAGGTTGTTAATGTTAAAGTGACTGTGGAGATTCTGCATATTACAAAGTTGTATCGAGAAAGAATAAACTAGTTTTAATTAAGAAAGGACTTGTATCGCCGAAGTTCCTCGGAAAGAATTTATACCGGAAATTAACAAACGAACAGATACGTGACAATATGATATATCTTGTAAATTATAAGCATTCCACGCGAAATCTGTACTTTTATATGGTCTGAAATGTGTCTGTACAATAGGTAATTTTTATTGTTGTTTTGGATATTCGCGCAAAGCTATACAAGGGTTATCCGTCCATATTCACAGCTGATAGACGAAAAAGAAGGTAGCAAGTCAACAACACCTACCACTAGTTCTTGAGGTACTCTAATTGAATAGTAAGATTTGACC
>NW_013681337.1:0-1079 GCF_000517525.1 Limulus polyphemus | reverse complement strand
AGCCACTTTGCTCTCTTTGTCCGACTGTAGTTTAAAACAACACGTAAAGTGTAAACCATGGTTGTACTCTCAGACCCCCATGTACCTCCTGAGAAGTGCAAATGTGTACCCCAGGTTGGGAATGTCTGGTCCAGACCATGCCCGTTTCTTATAGTGTAAGATTCTGGCTCATGTACAGATACTACTAATCAATTAATCAAAGCTTTAATGAGTTTTGTTTAACTGAGATTTTGAATTTCTAAAAATGATTAGTGTGTAACTCAATTCTCGTTGTTGTTGTTGTGTTGTTGTTTTTGCAATTAGTAATGATCGATAGAATTATTAAAGGGCATTTTTTTTTGTGTGACTAGGTGGCGCAATGGTAGCGCGTTTGATTTCAGATCAGAAGGCTGCGTGTTCGACTCACGTCCGGGTCCAATTTTTTTTGCATTTGGTTTTAAACCAAACTTATTGTTGGAAAATAACAAAGATGTTTGATTTCTTCCTGATTACGTTCTTATTTAATCAAAGTTCTTTACTGAATATTAAAATAAACCCAATTATAATTTGACCCAAAGTTGAAGTCTTCAGGAACAAAACACTAGAACTTTTTAGGAGTATAATAAACCTGAAATGTATAGTAGATAATTCAAATTTAACTTACAATGAAGTCAATCCAAGTAATTTGCTCGTAATCTGTTTTTTTTCCCCACTCACATCACGTCAAGTCAAAACTTGATGGTCAATTGTTCGTTCACTCGGACATCTATTCAGAATTCTCTTAAAACTTCAAGTACTTTTCACTAAATGTAACGTGACTCGGTGGCGCAATGGTAGCGCGTCTAACTACAGATCAGAAGGCTGCGGGTGAAGTTAATTTTGCCCACCAGTGGAACATCGGTATGTATGCAGACTTTCAACGCTAGAAACCGGGTATCGATATCGTGCTTAACTTCAAACAAACGCTAACTGTATTGCGTTGTGCATAATAACTCCGTAGTTGTGTGGATTTACTGGTTGTTATAGTTAGGCTTAGAAAATCTGCTTGCAAAATAAATCCGTAATGCAGTCTTGGACAAATATATATGTTAGTTTTTGCC
>NW_013681336.1:2503-4461 GCF_000517525.1 Limulus polyphemus | reverse complement strand
TTTCCATTTCTTGGAAAGTTAGAATTCTTTATCAAAGTTTATTTCCATTTCTTGGAAAGTTAGAATTCTTTATCAAGGTCTATTTCCATTTCTTGGAAAGTTAAAATTGTTTATCAAGGTTTATTTCCATTTCTTGGAAAGTTAGAATTCTTTATCAAGGTTTATTTCCATTTCTTAGAAAGTTAGAATTCGTTATCAATGGTTGTTTACATTTCTTGGAAAGTTAGGATTCTTTATCAAGATTTATTTCCATTTCTTGGAAAGTTAGAATTCTTTATCAAGGTTTATTTCTATTTCTTAGAAAGTTAGAATTCGTTATCAATGGTTGTTTACATTTCTTGGAAAGTTAGAATTCTTTATCAAGGTTTATTTCCATTTCTTGGATAGTTAGAATTCGTTGTCAAGGTCTATTTCCATTTCTTGGAAAATTAGAATTCGTTGTCAAGGTCTATTTCCATTTCTTGGAAAGTTAAAATCGGTTATCAAGGTTTTTGGAGACTTTAGTTACTTATAAAAACTTCGTAACAGAGGAATCAAACATAGATGTGTAGTTAAAAAGTAAAACGAAGATAATTACATGTTAAAGATACTGTTTGTTTGCTGTTAAGCGTAAATATACACGATAAGCTAAGCGTGCTATGCCCACCACGGGTATCGAATTCCGAATTTTGGTGTTGTAAGTCTGGAAACTTACCGCTGAGTCACGGAGGAGTGTAAAGACACTGTAGAGTTATACACACATACATATATATATATGGGGGGTGGGTTACATATGTCTCTCAGAATCAGGCGTTTCATCTATCTACTAGTTGTGTAAAAGACTTTGAATTCCATGCGTTAATCAGCCGTCATACTTAAGACAGGGGGTAAAAGTACCATAACTTCACTTTACAGTTTCGTCTATCTACTAGTTGTGTAAAAGACTTTGAATTCCATGCGTTAATCAGCCGTCATACTTAAGACAGGGGGTAAAAGTACCATAACTTCACTTTACAGTTTCGTCTATCTACTAGTTGTGTAAAAGACTTTGAATTCCATGCGTTAATCAGCCGTCATACTTAAGACAGGGGGTAAAAGTACCATAACTTCACTTTACAGTTTCGTCTATCTACTAGTTGTGTAAAAGACTTTGAATTCCATGCGTTAATCAGCCGTCATACTTAAGACAGGGGGTAAAAGTACCATAACTTCACTTTACAGTTTCGTATTGGGTGCGGGTTACACTCAAGCGAAACGAAGAGAAGTAAAGATAATATTGTTTTATTTTCACATTGATATTTTAACTTGATTGTATAAAATATGCCGGTAAAGTTTGTGTCAAATACGTGATATTGTAAGGGTTGTGTAAAATACGTGATATGGTAAGGGTTGTGTAAAATACGTGATATTGTAAGGGTTGTGTAAAATACGTGATATTGTAAGGGTTGTGTAAAATACGTGATATGGTAAGGGTTGTGTAAAATACGTGATATTGTAAGGATTGGGTATAATACGTGATATTGTAAGGGTTGTGTAAAATACGTGATATTGTAAGGGTTGTGTAAAATACGTGATATTGTTGCAATCTTGGAAAAAAAACGAAACCTAGGCTTACTTAAGCTTTTGTAGCAGATTTGCAGTATTGAAGCTATTTTTACGGCTAGTTTGTGGCGAAACCTCGGTTGTTCAGTTCTGTTGTCATAGCAACAAAATATTAATTGTTTTTAACTATCCTGCAGTTGTTACCATAGCAACAAAAAAATCAGTTGTTTTCAACTGTATTACGTCAGAACAGCTACATTATAACTATTTTCCACCAATTTTCACGGATAAGCTTTCAAAATTAGAATATAGAATTCCACTCCACTCCTCTTGAAAAGTATTAACTTACGACCAAGATGTCTTGAATGAACCAGCCGCTAAAAAACGGTTTCTAGGTAATTTACATAACAATTCAAAATGTTCAATGAATTTTAATG
>NW_013681336.1:0-1869 GCF_000517525.1 Limulus polyphemus | reverse complement strand
GTTGTTCTACACAAGATAAGCGTACAAATACGTATGTACACGTTAGATTTCTTGTAATGAAGCTCTATGACTAACAAGATGTACGGGTTGTTCTACACAAGATAAGCGTACAAATACGTATGTACACGTTAGATTTCTTGTAATGAAGCTCTATGACTAATAAGATGTACGGGTTGTTCTATACGAGATAAGCGTACAAATACGTATGTATACGTTAGATTTCTTATAATGAAGCTCTATGACTAACAAGATATACGGGTTGTTCTATACAAGATAAGCGTACAAATACGTATGTATACGTTAGATTTCTTGTAATGAAGCTCTGTCACTAACAAGATGTACGGGTTGTTCTATACAAGCTAAGCGTACAAATACGTATGTATACGTTAGATTTCTTGTAATGAGGCTCTATGACTAACAAGATATACGGGTTGTTCTATACAAGATAAGCGTACAAATACGTATGTACACGTTAGATTTCTTGTAATGAAGCTCTGTCACTAACAAGATGTACGGGTTGTTCTATACAAGCTAAGCGTACAAATACGTATGTACACGTTAGATTTCTTGTAATGAAGCTCTGTGACTAACAAGATATACGGGTTGTTCTATACAAGATAAGCGTACAAATACGTATGTATACGTTAGATTTCTTGTAATGAAGCTCTGTGACTAACAAGATGTACGGGTTGTTCTACACAAGATAAGCGTACAAATACGTATGTACGCGTGATATCACTAGTAGCATTTTACTGTCAGCTCCGTAGTCTGTAATCTCTTGGATGGACAATCATGTCAAAATCGTTTTCATGAGATTTTGCTTTCAAGTTACAAGATAATGCTAGACGCGCGATTTTTTTTCTTTCCGTACTCATCGTACCGGATTTGAGGCTCTTATCTCGTGACTGACGGTCGTAAAACGGCTGAATAGGTAAATTGGTAAAAGTAGTCTTTATGAGTGTATTCTCGCTTATCTCTCTCCCTACCCAATCCAATTGAAAGAATAAAAAAAAAAATGCCGGATTTTTCAATCAAACTGATCACATCTAAGACTGGTAAAAAGACTGCTTGTGGTCACCCACCGCAGAATTTCTGTCGCCGCCCCCACTCCCTTCCGCAGAGCTTCCCTCACGTTTCAAAATTGTAAGTGTGGGTATGGTAGTGAAACCGACTTTTCGCGTATCACTAGTAGGACTTTCATCCGTGTGGTATTCGAAACCAATGTTTCAAATCATGGAATATGTATAGAGGTAATTATATTATACTGTGAGATCCAGAACTTAATATAATATACTGGGTTTTCTTTGAATATGTTTGTGTGTGTGTGTGTATTTGGTTTGGTTTGAGTTTCGCGCAAAGCTACACGAGGGTTATCTGCGCTAGCCGTCCCTAATTTAGCAGTGGTAGACTAGATGGAGGACAGCGAGTCAACACCGCCAACTCTTGGGATACCCTTTTACTAACGAATAGTGGGATTGACCGTCACTTTGTAACGCCCCTACAAACTAAAAGGACGAGCATGTTTGGTGACGGAGATTCGAATCCCCGACCCTCAGATTGCGAATCAAGCTCCCTAACCACTAAGCCTTGCTAGATTTTGTGTTTGAATTACTGTTGGAAAACGCGAACACAATAACTCAATATGCGTGATTCACGACCAGTTACGTTAAATTTGTTTTGTTTTTAGAACAAAGCCACATTGAGCTATCTGCTGTGTTCATCGCGGGGAATCGAACCCCGGAGTTTTGTGTTTAAATCCGTAGACTTACTGCCGTCCCAACGAAGAGCATGACGCTGAGTAACTACGATATGTGTTCAATTTGAAATATTTCTTGTCCACATCCTTGGGCCTGGGACCGGATATGACCT
>NW_013681335.1:2138-4695 GCF_000517525.1 Limulus polyphemus | reverse complement strand
GATTGTGGGATTTTCGCCCACTCTTGCTTCAAAACTTGGAGTAATTTGCTCTCCGAAGTTGTTTTTTTTTTTTGTTTCTTGACTTGCCGGTCGAGTATGGCCCAGAGGTTTTCAAGGGGTTCATGTCAGGAGATTGGCTTGGTCAGGACAACTTCTGGATACCATTTTCTTCCTAACACTTTTGGGTGTTTCTAGCAGTGTGACACGGTGCTCCATCTTCCTGGAACAACATTGTATTCTTGTCTACAAAACCCAAGGAATAAAGTGGCAAGAGTCCTTCCTCCAATATTTCGGCGTATTTCGCAAAATTTATGTTGCCAATGCACTCCATTAAGCTCGATCTCCCACCAACCCAAACAGCTCCCCAAACCATCACACTGAAACCACCATGCTTCACAGTTGGCTGCAATCTGTTGAGCCAAAATTCTTGGTGAGGCATTCTCCAGACCCATATCCTTCCACTGTCCAAAAATTGAGCAAATCTTGATTCATCTGAGAACAATACGGTCTCGGGTTCAAACTTAGTGCTTATATAACACACTACTATAGAACATCCTAGCTGGAATGCAAATATACATGATATTTTATTCTTTTAGCAGTGCAGTTAGCCAATGAGAGACATGCAAATAGAAAAAAAATGCAAAATTAACAGTTTCCACTTGTAAGAGCTTAAGATGATTAGAAACAGAAGCTTCTGGACTTATAAAAAGACGATAACCAAAATACTGATTAAAATACATATATTAGACTTTAACAGTTACTTAAATTATAAACTTATTTATTCACCAATAGATTAATTCATCAACAAATAACTTGATTAAATACAGTATGCACAACTATACTATATATAACAAAAATAGATTTACCTCAAACAGATATATTAGAGGTGAAATTTGATTCAGCTCGCAAAAATCCGTCAAAGCTTGTGCCATCGTTTTAAAGAATTCGGTATCTAGAGAGACAGATTGGAATTGTGTCATATACAAATATTTTTCACATACAATTAAACGTAAGAAAGAACTATTAACAAATCCTGAAAGAGAGGATGTGACAGGTGGGTGTGGCAGAAGGGGTCTAATTTTCTATTTGATAACACTGTAACCAAACAAAATTGAAGGCTATAAAAATTACAGCGTGTCTCAGCAATGATGATTTTATAGTGAGTAATTTACATATAATTTCATGTATAAAATAGAGATGAGAAGATAACTATAGAAAATGTGTCACGTGTGTCGCACTAGGAGAAATTCAGGATTTTTTTAATATTACCTTACAAAATTAAGAACTTAAAACTTGTATACTATTAAAATATGGATTATTAGCTACGATTTTATGCTATTATAATTGGTATAACATAAACAAAAACAGTTTAATAAAAGTTTGAATGTAAGACACTAAAACATTGTGTCATGCACAGCAAAGGGTACCCGAGGCGATAGGGTTAATGTGGGTATTTTGGGAGACACCATAAACCATAGATCATGTTACAAATGCTGATCACAATTTTGCTTCATGTAAAGTCTGTCAGCAGTTAGGTCTGTACAATTGGTCACACAAACCTGATTCCACTACTTCTAAAGGGCCATGTTTTGGTCTAGAGGAGGCAGGTGTATCAACTATGATTGAGTTTTGCCAACTTTAAAGAGTTTTAGTTAAGGTAGAGAACTTATCTGTTAAGTATCTGCAAATTCATGAGTTAAGAAGAAAATTTAAGATAACTTGTTCCAAGGAAAATGTCATGATAATATTTCCAGCCAGAAAGCACTTACATTTCATAGCTTGTTTCTAAGATAATAACATTAGAGTGTTGTATTGTGTCTAGCTTATACAACAGGTTCAGGAACATTTGGACAGTTTATATCACAACCATTAGTAATTAGAAAAAATTTAGACAAATTACACCAGGTGGGTACTTAAAACCTATCTGACAAATTGTCTAACAGAATAGCAGCAGTTTTCCAGAGACAAAGCTACAATGAATTAGAACAGAGAAAATTTAGATTACACAACCAGATATATTTGGCGGGGCAGAAAATGTTCCTATTGTTACAACGAAAATCATTTAAACCTGAGGCTTAAAAAGAAATACAATTAAAGATTTTGAATCCACAAAAATAGAATCAGAATATAATATGTATGCTATAGAGTTAGTTATCATTGTCAACTATTTTAACTTATTTTATTCTTTTGAAAAGATTTTAACGTGTTAAGTACTATTTCCCAATCAGCACTGAAAAATAACATCAAGAGATCAGTAGTATGGTATGTTATTAGGTTTGGAAATTTAAACATATATTGTTAAATGTTTATTGTGTTATTCTAAACATCTTTTTATCATCATCAATGCTGGTTTCCATGGATAAGTTATAACATCTTTTTATCATCATCAATGCTGGTCTCCATGGATAAGTTATAACATCTTTTTATCATCATAAATGCTGGTTTCCATGGATAATTTATAAAATCTTTTATTATCATCAATGCTGGTTTCCAGGGATAACTTATAACATCTTTTATCACCATCAATGCTGGTTTCCATGGATAAGTTATAACATCT
>NW_013681335.1:0-1272 GCF_000517525.1 Limulus polyphemus | reverse complement strand
ACTATATTAATAGGTAGAAACAGCATTAAAAACATCAAAAACACCATATTAATAGGTGGAAACAGCAAGAAAAACATCAAAAACACATTAATAGGTGGAAACAGCAAGAAAAACATAAAAACACCATATTAACAGGTAGAAACAGCAATAAAAATATCAAAAACACCATATTAACATGTAGAAAACATTAAAAACATCAAAAACACCATATTAACAGGTAGAAACAGCAATAAAAATATCAAAAACACCATATTAACATGTAGAAAACATCAAAAACACCATATTAACATGTAGAAAACATTAAAAACACCATATTAACAGGTGGAAACAGAATTAAATGATTTCATCATGACAAATGAGTAATAAAACAAATTAATGATTAAAAAACTCATAATTAAGTTGCATGAAAATTAAAGAGAAGCAAGTGAAAAGAAATGCTAAACTAGTTTAGCAAACAGGGAGCTCCTTAAAATACTTGGATACTTACCAGCAAATTCATTACAGAAAATAGTACTTACCAGCAAATTCAGCACTGAATGTAGTAGTTACCAGCAAATTAGTACTGATTATAGTACTTACCAACAAATTCAGCAATGAGTATCAAACTTAACAGTGTATTCAGGGATGAGTATCAAACTTAACAGTGAATTCAGGGATGAGTATCAAACTTAACAGTGAATTCAGGGATGAGTATTGAACTTACCAACAAATTCATAAATGAATATCATACATACCAGCAAATTCAGCACTGAATATCTGAGTAAAAACCCCATATGGTGCAAGCTGATGTAAAGTGCAACGAAGAAACTGTCTTGCAACACTACCTGCCCCTCCAGGAAGGTAGGTGTTCCTGTAAACAAACAGTATTTAAATAAAAATAATGACTTCTTTTGTTTCACAATGCTACCTGCCCCTCCAGGAAGGTAGGTGTTCCTGTAAACAAACAGTATTTAAATAAAAACAATGACTTCTTTTGTCTCACAATGCTACCTGCCCCTCCAGGAAGGTAGGTGTTCCTGTAAACAAATAGTATTTAAATAAAAACAATGACTTTTTTTGTCTCACAATGCTACCTGCCCATCCAGGAAGGTAGGTGTTCCTGTAAACAAATAGTATTTAAATAAAAACAATGACTTCTTTTGTCTCACAATGCTACCTGCCCATCCAGGAAGGTAGGTGTTCCTGTAAACAAATAGTATTTAAATAAAAACAATGACTTCTTTTGTCTCACAATGCTACCTGCCCATCCAGGAAGGTAGATGTTCCTGTAAA
>NW_013681334.1:0-3829 GCF_000517525.1 Limulus polyphemus | reverse complement strand
GAATTAACACTGTGAGAAACATCATTGTTAGTCAGTTCTTTAGGTAACGCCTACTTATTAATTCATACTTTGTTGTATTTATTACTAGAATATATAACCAACTTAGCATTGTTCGAATTAACACTGTGAGAAACATCATTGTTAGTCAGTTCTTTAGGTAACGCCTACTTATTAATTCATACTTTGTTGTATTTATTACTAGAATATATATAACCAACTTAGCATTGTTCGAATTAACACTGTGAGAAACATCATTGTTAGTCAGTTCTTTAGGTAACGCCTACTTATTAATTTGTTACTTTGTTATTGTTTATTGAAAGAAGGATCATTAAATAATAAGTGTTAGTAAACGATATATTTTACACTACTTTCATGTCTAATGTTAACAGTATTCGAAACTGTAGTCAGATAATACTTAAACTTAACAGTACACTAAACTAATGTTACATAATACGTAAGAGTACACTAAACTAATGTTACATAATACATAACGGTACACTAAACTAATGTTACATAATACGTAACAGTACACTAAACTAATGTTACATAGTACATAACGGTACACTAAACTAATGTTACATAATACGTAACGGTACACTAAACTATTGTTACATAATACATAACGGTACACTAAACTAATGTTACATAACAGTACACTAAACTAATGTTACATAATACATAACAGTACACTAAACTAATGTTACATAATACATAACAGTACACTAAACTAATGTTACATAATACATAACGGTACACTAAACTAATGTTACATAATACGTAACAGTACACTAAAGTAATGTTACATAACAGTACACTAAAGTAATGTTACATAACAGTACACTAAACTAATGTTACATAATACATAACAGTACACTAAACTAATGTTACATAATACATAATAGTACACTAAACTAATGTTACATAATACGTAACGGTACACTAAACTAATGTTACATAATACGTAACGGTACACTAAACTAATGTTACATAATACGTAACACTACACTAAACTAATGTTACACAACAGTACACTAAACTAATGTTACATAATACATAACAGTACACTAAACTAATGTTACATAATACATAATGGTACACTAAACTAATGTTCCATAATACGTAACAGTACACTAAAGTACTGTTACATAACAGTACACTAAAGTACTGTTACATAACAGTACACTAAACTAATGTTACATAACAGTACACTAAACTAATGCTACATAATAGTGCACTAAACTAATGTTACATAATACCTAACGGTACACTAAACTAATGTTACATAATACGTAACGGTACACAAAACTAATGTTACATAATACGTAACAGTATACTAAACTAATGTTACATAATACGTAACGGTACACTAAACTAATGTTGCATAATACATAACAGTACACTAAACTAATGTTACATAACAGTACACTAAACTGATGTTACATAACAGTACACTAAACTAATGTTACATAACAGTACACTAAACTAATGTTACATAACAGTACACTAAACTAATGTTACATAATACGTAATATTAACGGTATTCTAAGCTATAACTTCATTATACACGAGGCCTTTTTTTCGCTACGTTCAGAACGTTTTCCTAACAATAATATTGTTACTGTCAACTTGGTGTACATGTAAAAAACCTGAAAGAATATTTAAAAGCTGATATTTTTTCATTAGTTAAATGTTATTTGTAGTTTCACAGAATCTTTTCTTTTCTGCTGTGTGTTCTTAAAGTGCAGCCACATAGTTTGAGGATTCACCTGGAGGTTTGCCAGTTTCGTTCTTTAGAACACGTTTCACCATCAGTGTGTGTGTGTGTGTGTCTTAAGAACATCACCAAACTCCGTGAAGCTTTGTGTCTAATTAAGTGGAACCAAGACAAAAAAAAATCCTGCTTATTAAACAGTTTGGGTCTTTCATGTACGGAAAGTATGATTGGCAGGTGAAAAATAAAAAGTTTTTTTCTTCTTCTTTAATTACATGCATATAACACAATTAAAAATATTCTGGATAGAAGTGAACTTGAAATATTTCCCCTTAACAGCGATGAGAAAGTAGGAACCGGTTTATGGAGAATAAGGAGAAATCGGGTTGAGTGAGAAAAACTTGCCTTTGTCAGAGTAAGGAGGAAAGCAAGACGGGTGTAAATATATATCAGAAAGTTGAATATGAACAGTTCTTTGATGAGAAAGTAGGAACTGGTTTATGAGAATAAGGAGAAATCAGGTTGGGTGAGAAAAACTTGCCTTTGTCAGAGTAAGGAGGAAAGCAAGACGGGTTTGAATATGTATCAGAAAGTTGAACATGAACAGTTCTTTGATGAAAAAGTAGGAACTGGTTTATGAGAATAAGGAGAAATCAGGTTGGGTGAGAAAACTTGCCTTTGTCAGAGTAAGGAGGAAAGCAAGACGGGTGTAAATATGTATCAGAAAGTTGAATATGAACAGTTCTTTGATGAGAAAGTAGGAACTGGTTTATGAGAATAAGGAGAAATCAGGTTGGGTGAGAAAAACTTGCCTTTGTTAGAGTAAGGAGGAAAACAAGACGGGTGTAAATATATATCAGAAAGTTGAATATGAACAGTTCTTTGATGAGAAAGTAGGAACTGGTTTATGGAGAATAAGGAGAAATCGGGTTGGGTGAGAAAACTTACCTTTGTCAGAGTAAGGAGGAAAGCAAAACGGGTGTAAATATGTATCAGAAAGTTGAATACGAACAGTTCTTTGAGAAGAAAAATGATTCAACTTAAAAACCTTCCTTTTTTATTTATAAAGGAATGGGCGTGACGAAATTCGTAGCGTGTCAGTCTACGAATCCAAGGATCCGGGGTTCGAGACGTGATGCCACTGAACACGCTCCGCACTTTTAGCTGTTATAATAGTGACAGTCAATCTCAGTTGCTGCTGGTTAGCTAGATTATGGTCAGTTGTTTAAACTTGCAAGAACGGCTATACCTGAATCTCAGGATCACGTGCCCTTAGAGCGCCATTCAGGTTGAGAAGTCCAATCGAGATCCAGTTAGATAAAACACATTCCTATCATCCTAAAATATTCAATACCCATTAGATTACCTTATGATACCACACATGTTAATACCATTACACTACCTTATGAAACCATATAATCATTACACTACCTTATCAAACCATACATGTTAATACCCATTACACTACCTTATGATACCACACATGTCAATACCCATTAGATTACCTTATGAAACCATATAATCATTACACTACCTTATGATACCACACATGTGAATACCATTACACTACCTTATGAAACCATATAATCATTACACTACCTTTTGATACCACACATGTTAATACCCATTACACTACCTTATGAAACCATATAATCATTACACTACCTTATGATACCACACATGTCAATACCCATTACACTACCTTATGAAACATACATGTTAATACCCATTACACTACCTTATGAAACATACATGTCAATACCCATTACACTACCTTATGAAACTATATAATCATTACACTACCTTATTAAACCATACATGTTAATACCCATTACACTACCTTATGAAACCGTACATGTTAATACCCATTACACTACGTTATGAAACCGTACATGTTAATACCCATTACACTACCTTATGAAACATACATGCTAATACCCATTACACTACCTTATGAAACATACATGTTAATACCCATTACACTACCTTATGAAACATACATGTTAATACCATTACACTACCTTATGAAACATACATGTTAATACCCATTACACTACCTTATGAAACATACATGTTAATACCATTACACTACCTTATGAAACATACATGTTAATACCC
>NW_013681333.1:1827-3840 GCF_000517525.1 Limulus polyphemus | reverse complement strand
CTCTCTGACTGCAGATCAATTACTCACTCTTTACACACACCTTGTCCGTCACGTTGTCACCCTCTTATATATACCAGACTACCCTATATCTAGTAATCTCCCGACAATTCCCGAAGGTTCGAGAGAACGAGTCACGTGACCTCGCTGACGCAACACACTGAAAAATGTGACCATAATAATGTAGGCCTAGGATGTTTCAAACGTTTTTAAGTTTTTGATATTAAAGTCATGCTAAATCTGTTTAATATGTGACTTACAATAAAAAATATAACTTATAACAGTGTGTTTAACTTTTCAAAAATCTTTCCCACGAAGAAGTGAAACTGATACCATAGACAAATGACCAAAACAGGTAAAAACTAGGGCAAAAGGAACTTAACCATTTCCATGACCAGCGTTCTCCAGTTAAAACGACATATACCTATATGTATGTAAATTGGAAAAATTGCATTTAAACTTAAAATTTGAATAAAGACAGTTGAAATTCTTGGTTTGCTTGAATACGAAAAAATCCATTAGCGAGACTATATATGACATTAAATCACTGGCATTTTAAAACATTTTAAGTCATCATTACTTTTAGTCTGTTTAATGTCAAATATGTTATCAGCCTGCACATGCGTAAAAAAGGCTATTGGTTTTCTAACATACAGATAGCAGAGTTTTAGAGTGAAAGGCCTGATACTGTATCTGTATTTTACTGTTGGCATTCCCTTTATATAATAACTCTTCTTTCACAGTTGTATTGTTATAGCTTATGTTGTTAATCCAAACGTTTTTCGAAATTTGTTTTGTTGTTTAGATGGAAAGTCTCGCATAACGCAACATGCTTGTTCTTATCGTCTTGTATATCCTTCCAGTTTTAGATAGCAGCTTGAAAGTTGAACCGTATCACTATCAAATAAAGTGACTTAGGCTAAAGTGCGTTAAACTGAGTTTATTAGTCAGTTAGTATTAATTAGTAATCTGTGTATGATTTACAAAAAGTGACATTGTCTGTTACTGTCATCCAGTTAGTTCAGTGTTATGAATACTGAATTTGTATTTCGACTACGAAATTAAGAAGTAAAATATCTGTTAGACGTAGTTTACTTGTGAAGTTAAGCCTAACTTGAAGAAATAAACTTTTTTATTATTCTTTGTATCGAATAACAAAAAAATCGGCCAACAACAGAAACAATTACAACGATACTCATACAAAAAATGCTTGATGACCCTAATAAAAATTATATTAAGTAATGTTACGTAGGTTCACTTACTAGTTGAAAAGTTTTGAAACAATTCTGGCTCCGTTTAGATCTAAACGGCCGCTCTGTCGGTTGTGACACTTAAAAACAACGAACAATGAGAGTTAGCCCATTCTAAGAAAACACCATATTGTATATTTTGTAGTCAATAGGAAAAATATGATCTTAACTAAATCCTAAAATAGAAAGTGACAATTTTTTTTTTCTATTTATACCATTCTTGATGTGGAAGAAAAAATGCTGATAAATAATAATAAGTTAATTTGTTTTTAACTCTACTTTCAATATATAATATATTTACTAACTACGTTTCACTGCATAACATGGCGGCAGGTTTCAAGAATGACCGACAATTCTATCCCATACATTTCACCTACAAAAAATTGGCTACAAAGAAATGCGGAAGTTCTGTTAATATTCTGAAAATGCCCAGTTTATTTAACTTCTTATTTTGTTATGTAATTAAAGAACAAACTCAAAAGATATATTTAAAACATTTATTCAATAACATATAAAATATATTAGGATTTATTTTGACTAATTGTATTACTGAATTAAAGAACAAAATACTAAAAATATTGTTACGACAGCGGAAGTCACGCAATCTTGGGATCATGCGCACTGGTGTTTCTAGAAGGATCGTGACATATCGGGCAACCTCACGAATGTCACAGCATATGTTAGACGCCCTCTTATTTAGTATATAAGCCGGAGATAGATTGAATATAGAGATAATTGAGTCAAACGAACAGTAGGCACCGTAAGT
>NW_013681333.1:0-1817 GCF_000517525.1 Limulus polyphemus | reverse complement strand
TGGAAATTAAGTGTATTACAAAGGTTGTAATGAGAAAGAATAAACTAGTTTTAATCAAGAAGGGACTTATAATGCTGAAGTCACTCGGATGGCATTTTACCGGAAATTATCAAACAAGCAGACACGCAACAAATTGGTGTCAGAGAGTGGGATAAAAGAAAAAAAAAAGAGAAGAAGAATAAGAAGATGGAAACGAAAAGTGGCAAATCAAACTACAGCTTATCAGATTTTATGGCAGCAATACAAGAACAGCAAAAGAAACAAGAAGAACAAGAAAATAAACAAGAAAAGAGATTACAGCAGTTGTTGGAGGAAAAAGAAAAGAAACAAGAAAAACGAGAAAATAAACAAGAAGAGAGACTACAGCAGTGGTTGGAGGAGAAAGAAAATAAACAAGAAGAACGAGAAAAGAAACAGGAAGGAAGTCTCCAACAGTTGCGGGAAGTCAGCAGCAACTATAAAAAAGTCAGCAACAATGTCAAGAAGTACAAATGGAAAATATTAGTAAATTTCAAATTGAATTAAATACATTAAAGGATGATTTACTGTCTTTTACAGATAGAGGATATATTAGCCATGGATCTAATATGCCCCAGACAACAAGAAGCCCCATTCCAGACCTTGCAGCTAAACCCTAATGCAAACATCTTCAGTTCTGCCAGAAGTCACATTCCAGACATGAGTATCAGCAATAGGGGTGATCTAGTACGAAGGAAGCCACAGGAATTCAATGCTAAGGCACCATGAGAAGCATATAGAGCACAATTGGAGCTCCTGGCAGAAATGAATGGATGGACAGAGGAGCAGAAAGCAGTGTACCTGGCAACAACCCTGACGGGACAACCACTGGTAATACTTGGACAGTTGTCAGCAGACGACAGGTAAAACTATAGAGCACTGGTAGCTGCTCTAGAAATTAGGTATGAAACCCAAAATCAGTCCGAACTCTACAGGACTAGGTTCAGGACGAGAGTCCGTGCTAAACAGGAGAGCCTGCTTGAGCTGGCACAGGATTTGGAAAGTATGGCACACAAAACCAACCCAACTGTACCACCCGATGTCTTCAAGCAGTTGCCGAGAGATCAGTTTGTAGATGCCTTGGACAGTCCACAACTGAAGATACAAGTAAAGCAAACACACACCCTATTATGAAGGACACAATGGTTAGAGTGTTTGAATTCGATTCCTATGTTAAGTCCAGTACAGAGGTACCAAGGTTGGTACAGTCATCAGGATTCAAGGCCAGAAAAGGTCAGCTTTCAGAGAGGTTTGAGGAACTTTGCTGGTACTGTAACAAACCTGGGCACAAGAAAGCTCAATGCTGGAAACTTTAACACAGGGAAGATGCCACAGCAGAAAAGGCTGCTACCCAGAAAGGTTGTTGGAACTGTGGAGAGCAAGGACATATGAGGAGCCAGTGTAAATAGAATACTACCAATAAGTAAGCTTCAGGAAACCAGTAGTGGTTGGTGCTGAGGGACGCCCACCAACCCCCATTGGGAAAGTCCCAACAGCTAAGTGCAAAATGGCAAGACACATAGTGTCTACGTGACACAAAAGCTGGATGGCCAAAGGTGCAACTTTGTCATAGATTCTGCATCTCAGCAAACCCTTGTGAGCATCAAGGTGCTGGATCACAAAGGAGTACCAGAAGCTCTGTGGTGTGACAGGACATTCTGCAAGGTTGTGGGGACCAGTGTGGGTAACTATCGAGCTCATGGGCATGAAAAACAAACAGAAAGTATACTTGGCTGACATTGAAGACCAATGCATATTGGGATTGGACTATCTACTACCGAGGAAGTGCGTAGTTAACT
>NW_013681332.1:0-3830 GCF_000517525.1 Limulus polyphemus | reverse complement strand
TTTATTTTGCTGTTCGAGCTGCCATTGTTGCAAGTTTTCTTGCCACTGCTGTAATCTCTCTTGTTTATTTTGCTGTTCGAGCTGCCATTGTTGCAAGTTTTCTTGCCACTGCTGTAATCTCTCTTCTTGTTTCTTTTCTTTTTCCTCTAACAACTGCTGTAATTTCTTTTCTTTTTCCTCCAACAACTGGTGAAATTTCTCGTTTTGTTTATTTTCTTTTTCCGCCAACAACTGCTGTAATCTCTCTTCCTGTTTCTTTTCTCGTTCTTCTTGTTTGTTTTGCTGTTCTTGTATTGCTACCATCAAATCTGCTAACCTGTAGTTTGATTTGCCGCTTCTTCCATCTTCTTTTTTTTTATCCCACTTCTGACACTAATTTGTTACGCCTCTGGTCGTTTGTTAATTTCCCGTATAATTTATTTCGGATGAAACTTTAGTAAAACAATTTCTTTCTTAAATAAAATTAGTTTATTCTTTCTCAGTTCAACTTTGTAATACACTTAATTTCCACAGTCACTTTAAACACACGCTATAATTCGCAATGATCCACGCACTTTCTTATGGTCACTACCGTGCTTGACTCAATTGTCCGTCTTTATCTCTGCCTGTCTGCAATTCAATTCCGATTAATTTGTCTCACGTTTTCCGGCGCACTTACATATATAGGAATAGAGGGCGCTTAGCACATACTGGATTATTCGTGATGTTCCCCGATCCTTCTAGAATATCATGACGTGTTACTAGCGTCGCGTGACAACCGCTGTCGCAACAGTAGTAATCTGAGGTAAACCAATTCACGCTATAATTGCAGATATACTAAAAAAGTGTATTTACATACAAAACTAAAGAGGTTTGGAAAGAGTATTTAGTGGCACTATATACATATATATATATATATATATTGCTAGTATGTCATACCACCATTTTTTCTTACCACTATACATACTCATGCATACCACACTTTAATCACTGTACTTATATCACCATTAAACGCTGTCACATACTCTAGTAGTTAATAATAGACTGCCTCTGGCTTGGATATAAATTATTTTGGTGTAGACGTGTAGAATCAGCATACTTTTCTGGTACTTTACACCAGAAAATTCACTCAGTGACTTAGAAAGCAAGGATCACACCAATGTTTCAGTAAGTGGTTTTTCAATTACATAAACATTAGCTTATGAAGTAAACCAAGTGGCAATGTTATGTAACTGTTACAAAATGTAATGGTGAAATACTACCTGATAGCTCAAAAAGCAAGGGACACAACACCCTTTCAACCGAGTTTTCAAATTTCTAGCTACCACCTTCAGTTGGCCAGACTATTGATCTACTAGGTATTAACTTTATTCATTCAATCTGTCTTAGCTCGGTAAATGAGTAGATATCTCCTTTAGTGAAGCTTTTCTTGATAACTTGAAAAGTAAGGATGGCTAAGCATTTTAGTGTTATTAATCTTACAGTAATAATCAAGTGGAAATCGGAAAACGTTGTGCATACATTTTACTGTGAATATAGCTTGATAACTTGGAAAGCAAAGATCGCTAACTTGAAATATTTTGTGTTAGTGTTAGAGATTTCTTTACATTCCAAGTTACAATACTGTTGTGTCAGCGAGTCACATGACCACCGTGACGCAACGTTTCTAGAACTATCATGTACTTTGGCGAATGTTCAAGTTCTTACTAGAAATAGGGTACGCTGGTATATAGAACAGAGGTAATGTGTGTGTAGATAGATAGATAGTGAGTAATTGAACTGCAGTCACAGGGTATTGTTGAAGTTAACGTTCGTTCGTTACAGTGTTGTTTTAGCGCGAGTACTGAGATTAAGTGTATCGCAGTTATATTCGGAAAGAATAAACCAGTTTTATTAAGTAAAGACTTGTGTCGTTAAAGTTTCGTTGGAACGAAGTTACGGAAAATTAATTAACAACCGGAGACGTAACAATACATTCTAACAAATTTAATGAATTGTGATAGACAAATGTTACAGAACATTTTCGTTGGAATGTGAAACTTTATAGAAAGTAGCTGTTACGACAGCGGAAGTCACATGACGCTAGTAACACGTCATGAGATTCTAGAAAGATCATGTCCGTTCGTGAAGTCTCGAGTTTTATACAGACGCTCTCTATTTCATATATATAAGACCGGCGTGAAGTGACAGCATATATATGAATAATTGCAGATTGAAGAGATAGAGACAGATAATCGGGTCAAGTGCGTGAATCGTTCGTTGTAAATTATAGCGTGTGTTTAAGTGAAAGTGACTGTGGAAGTTAAGTGTATTGCAAAGTTGTATTGAGAAAGAATAAACTAGTTTTATTTAAGAAAGGACTTGTGTCACTAAAGTTTCGTCGGAACGAGTTTTCGGAAAATTAACTAACGAACAGAGACGTAACAATATAATAAATGTATCTTTACGAAATCTGGCAAGCTTTTAGTAAAAATTACAAGTTTGTTGTACATAAAAAATTTGGTTTCTAATAAAGTATTTTTATTTAAAACCGTCTGTGAATTTATGAACACTTTACTGAGTCAGTCTGAGTGAAAAGTGATTTTCATGCTCAGAATGTAATTCTTTTTACCTTATAGTTTTCATATTTCATTTACACAACTCGTAGAACATTTTAAATGAATACCAATTTTTTTTCGATAAGATTTTATACTCTACCTTTTGCCCCCAGTGGCACAGCGGTATACATGTGACCCAAACACACACATAAAGTGCTTTCAGAGACCTCTACGTTAGTGCTAGGATGACTTAAATATTATTATAAACATACTCGAGCTACAAAACAGAAGTCACGTAATCACCAAGTTTGTTTACAACATGGTGGAATGTTACAGTTGAAAAACTGTCATATTTACCTTTCTATAGTTTAGAAATACTTCCAGTCATGTAAGCCTTGATGTAGCTGATCAGCAAGATTTCATCATCAGGGTCACACATTAAATCTTCTTTGGTTTTGATACAGCACCTTCGGAGTATCATTTGCTCTCACAGAAGAATGCTACGTTATCTACATCAGTTTGAAGAGAAACTCCTCAGAACAGGCATCTGGCCTTTATGACCTCTATTCTTTGTTCTTATGGAGTAAAATGTGTTTAAAAATGAACAACTGTCTTCGGGCATTTAGCAGTTTATACTTGCTTCTGTGTTATCACCTCACTAGGGTGAGAGTCATATCGAAACGAAAGGTATGGGTTATGTACCAGTGACCTTTGGACAATTTATGTTTGCTTCTGATTTATCAATCCATTGAATATATATACAATGAAAACAACTGGCCATTTAGGTAACTTAGGATTGTGCAGTAGAGCTTATGTCTTTTGTGAAATCCAGTTTTTCTTCTACTCTTCTAGCTTCAGCAGCCAAGATATCATTCAAGACATCTC
Source organism: Limulus polyphemus (assembly GCF_000517525.1). Lineage (NCBI taxonomy): Eukaryota > Metazoa > Arthropoda > Merostomata > Xiphosura > Limulidae > Limulus > Limulus polyphemus. The sequence continues at coordinate 429 of NW_013681332.1, read as the reverse complement.
AAAGATGGCTAGTAATAGTAACATCCCACAATGTTTTGTTGTCCTTAAACAAATAAAGAATTTTGTTTCGTGCTTGTCCACCTTTTCCTTGTCAGAGTTAACTTTATGCTTTGCAATTTATTTCTTCAACTTCCTGATTATTGTGAATCTTAATACTTCTCTATTGGATATCAGTGAACGCGAATATCACAATACTACATTGAGATTATATTATGTTATGCCTCCAATCGTTAGTTAATTTTCCGTAAATTCGTTCCGACGAAACTTCAGCGACACAAGTCCTTTCTTAAATAAAACTGGTTTATTCTTTCCGAATACAACTTTATGATACACTTAATTTCAACAGTCGCGCTATAACAAACGCTTCAACAATACTCTCTGACTGAAGTTCAATTACTCACTACCTACACACATTGTCCCGTCGCGTTG
>NW_013681331.1:0-3835 GCF_000517525.1 Limulus polyphemus | reverse complement strand
GTTAAGGTATACTATGGGGTGAGGTACTTGCCCCATCATTTTTGATGGTCTATACCCTGGTATATATAGGGTGGCCCAAATAAATGTACCCATCCTTTAAGTTATGCAAGTGCTGTATATCGATTCTAAAAGTTTAATTTCTATTTCACATAATATTGTAGAATGTCTAAAAATAAACCCAAAACCATTGACAAGTTAAAGCAATACAGATCACAATGCTTTCCATTGAATCAGAGCTGAAAATTGTGTACCAGCACGTCAGGCACTCTGTCGTAGATGTCATGATTGAATACTGGTGGAGTCCAGTTTGAGCATCTCAAATGATGCAGCAGTGTATGCACAGTTTATTTGTGGTATGAAATATTAATAAAAATGTTTTTCTGGCTTGTAGGTTCATTTACTATAGTCATATGAGTATTCAAAATATGGGTACAATATATGTAAAAGTTTAAAGCTTTTTGTAATTTTTTTATATTATATACTCTGCCTAGAACTAGAAGTCAAACTTTAGAAGGTATCTAGTGTACACAAAAGTAATGTAGAAATAATACTGATCATTAATTTAAACTCAGTGTGTGCGTGTGCGTGACTGAAGGTTTGTGAATTAAACAAATATGTATATACTTGTTCATATACTTTTAGTTTGAGTTTTGAAGTATATATATTTTTTAATTTTTGTATGTGTTAAACTTTAACAGTTCAGAATTTTCAGAAACTTGCATGGCTTTCTAAAAATCTACATGGAGTGTTTTACTAGCAATAGAATGAACATGTCATAAAAAAACTACATGCCAAGCAGGCAAAGCATAACATTAAAACTTATCCTGGGCATCTGGCAACATGAATTCCATACCACATCAATTCTATTGTAATCCACAATTGTATTTAAATACAGTCTTTTATAAGATGTACAGTACAAGAATTTCCAAAGAAAAAAATCAACAAGGAAAATTCAGTAAGAAAAATATGTTTAAGGGATATTTTCCAACAGACTGAAAAATTTGTCCCCCTCATTATGGGTATTCCTGCATAAGGTCATTCTTACCATACTCATATTTAGTATTTTGCTCTTATCTATACACTAAAAAGAAAAAAACACATGCCAATCTAGAGACTCTTTGATCTAACGAAGCTTCTAAATAAGTAACCTGATATAGTCACACAATACAAAAAGAGTTAATATTATTGACATCCTGATAATCTTCAAACAGTCCAGTTTTAGGTTCTATGGCTCTATAAGTCCAAGCATTGAGAAATATTAAATAGTTAATAATTACACAGACTGTTCTCATTGTGCCCAATGAAGGCTTCAGCAAGAAGGCCAAGAGTTCAGAATTAAAGGAAAAGTACTTTATATATTGAAGAGTCCATGTGTTTTTTTACTTCTTAATTAACCCTACCAAGTGAGACTTATTTTGAAAATGAGATGAAAAAAAGCCGTTTTTTTATTTGTTTTTTGATAGCCCATACTTATATATATAAATGAAAAAAAAGTTCTTTTATGATCTGTTATTATACTCCTGCACAAAATATACTTGATAAATATATGTTACATATCTGGATTTATAGGTGATGTATGTTATTTCAATGAAAGTACAGTAAACAATAGGAATGCTTTTCTCCACTGTTTATGATACATAATTCAGAATAAATCTGATAGATATCAACACATACAGCATTTCCAATGCCATATGGCAAGTACTGATTGTAATACATCATAACATGTGATTAAATTCAGGCAAATAATTAAAATATGTTGGGAAATGGTTTGCTTGAATTAAATCAAGCAAATATTTTTTGAGACACATAGGGTGTCCAAAGTTATCTCAGGCAAATCACGGAAGGGGTTAACCTACATTATGAATACAAAAAAAACAAGTATTTAATATTATCAATATATTTTTAAAAGGAAAAAAAAGTACAATAATACCAGATGTGATTTGGAGTTAAAGCTATTGAAATGGGTCATATTTTATAAGAGCAGCATTTCCGTCAAACCCACTTTCCATGGAAAGAAAATCATTGCTAAAAAGTTCAGCCCTTTCAGAGCCATGGGCACATTTATCACCATCTAGAGTGCAGTGGTGTGCAAATTTTATTATGGCAGCCTCTTTTCTAAACATGCATTTTGTTGCTTCCCTTTCCATCTATTTGTGTATATACCATACAAGCCATTTTATAAAGTTAATTGTGTTACTATATTACTTAATAGTAACAATGTCTGTATGATAGTTTTTAAAACTTCTTTATTTTTGGATTTATACTTTCAGATATAATTTACAACCTCTTATAATCATAGGTACATGACCCCATACTGACTCTCCATGTTCCCCAGTGGGGTCATACCCCACAGTTTGTGCCCCATAGCTCTAGAGCCTGCCATGGAAGTTTGGATTTTTGTACCATCAAAGTTTACTAGTTTCAATTTCAGATAAGTAATGAAATACTAAAACATGTCTGTTTGTTTTGCATCTAAAAATAAGCCTAACACTAGAAGTTGTTTCCCCATAGATATGCATGGATGGGAATTCAAAGTGCACATACCACAAGGTTTTACAGAGTTCCATTCAACATGGTATTATGTTTTTGATCTCAGTTATCAACTATTCATTTTACCATACAATGTTAATTTAACAACACTTTGTGGTAGACAAGAGTAAAAACCAGATAAAATATACAAGGAAATTGAATAAAATGGCAGATATGCATTTCAGAGGTTCCAAAGATTATGTAATTACAATATGCAAACTTTACAATGAATAAAATAATTTCTATTCTTCACAAGAACATCACCTAGCACTCTGGATTGTCACAGTCCGAGTCACTGATATAATCAATTCACAGGCATATCTTGAGTGCAAATAATTTTATGACATCTAATTTTTTGTGTAAAACAGACTTGTACATTTTACTAAACATTTGTCACATTTAATGTAGGCACACAGTAAATTTGGAGTTATATTCAACATTCCTTCTCAAATATGGAATTGTTTCATTAAAAACTTTATTTCTACTGTCTAATGTGTTGTTACTCCTGTAGTTTAACCCAATACTTACCAATGTTCCATTTGTTTATTACCTATCCTGATTAATTACTTTTAATAATTTTACTTTATGTGATCATTTTAATTCAAATATTCTTCCTCTTGGTTTAATTATATCGGCTACTTTATTCTTCAACTTTTTGAACTGTGGTAGAATATAAGGTGGATGGTAAGTTAATAATATTTTATAACTGAAATGAAATATTATATTCAAAAGTTACTTTCATGTAACATTAAGATACAAATTTTATAATATATATAATGTATTTTTTAAAAATAATTCATCTTTCCTTGGTTGAATGAGAATCACATAAATTTCAATATTCATATTCTTAAAAAAAAACTTTTTTGTAAAGAAAAATGTTATTGTATAAAAGTATTCATAATTAATTTTGAGATTAGAAACACATACTTGAAATAAAACTGTTTTTGAGAAGAGCTAGGTGATTAGTTGAATTTGCTAATCAATTAATCGTTGAGCTCATTAATTGATTACATTCAATTAAGCATTCTCTTGAGCTGGTTAAAATATGTATAATGCGAAAAAGCAGATTTCAATACTTGCATGGCACAAATAGGCCCTTGTGTAGCTTTGTGTTTAACTTGATTACTTGGATAGTGCAAATAATCAGAAACCCTAATTTTGATTAGTTGATTATTTTTGAGTCATGACACTAACTGATTAAGCTTAACAAACTTAAATTTAACAAATATAATAAGGAAAAATTATAATAGCAATATTTTGATTACTGAATAGATTGAATAGTAAAGGACAATAATAATCAGAAATT
>NW_013681330.1:0-3836 GCF_000517525.1 Limulus polyphemus | reverse complement strand
CATCAGTCAGGTGTTCACACACTGCTCATGCTATGGCTTTGCCAGACATGATGCGTTGAACTGCACTGGGTGCATGAATGAGTTCCAGAAGCTCTTGTAGCCCTGATCCAACCATACCCTGTGCAGCCTAGAAAACTTGTATCTGTGTGAAAGCCTGTGAGGCATAGCACTATCTCACATAGTTCACTTCCCACAGGCTCAGAAACTATGATCATGAGAGTTTTCCACCACAGTGGTTGGTCAAATGTGATAATTGGTGTATGATTATGGTGTCTTCATGTTCATGCACAAACTTTAGTGTTCAAAATATGCAAGTTCTATCACTTCAGTTCATGTCAATCATACAGAGAAACATCAATGATGATTGCTGTGATGATCATGCAATATCATGCCTGACCAAGCAGGCCTGGATGATCGAAATAATAGTGATGTCTTCCAGAGGATGTCAAGATTGGCTGTTGGATCCTGGGCTTTCACTATGAACAGTTTTCTGGTATTGGATTGCTGTCGTGACATCTCTTTTTCTGCCTGTGAAACTGGATTTTTATTTGTCCCACTATAGCCAAATGTTTTGAATGTACAGCTGTCTTGTGCATTTCTTCATATTCTGTAATTCCTTTCTAGTCTGCTGGATCTTTCTCCAAGAACACATATGCTTTTTCTTCCCAGTTTTAACTTAAGACATTGAATATATTAAGAGTCCTCTTTGTTACACAGGATTGCAAAGGAGCCTTGATATTAAAATTATTCCCCTCCAATTGATAAAGGTTTCCTTTCTTCTCGGGAATATCAAGATTCTTCTCCATCTCACGTTTAGTAGTTATCTGAACTATGCCGTCAAATAAAGCTAAACTGACCAAGTCTTCTGATAAATACCATAAGTGCCTTTTGAAGCCTGCTATTGCAGCATCGACAACTGAACAATCTGGCTATGTAGATAACTTTAACACCATGCTGAGGTCATTGAAGGGTGCAGCTGTCACTATAGGAGCTGTATTTCAGAAGCGAGCGTAGACCATGGCTATGAAAAGGCATGCTTGTGTCGAGCCCTTGATTTCTTGGTCGGTCAATTTGAACTGTTCTGAAAAGAAAAATATTTTTATGACTTTAGCCATCTAATGTGTATGATGATATGACCTGGGAGCTCTGAAAATCACTTCAGAGGAAGCTTGCCTTCTAGAAACACAAGTGAAACTTCAAGAGTTCTTCATAATCATCTCAGAGATATGATTACATTTGTAACATATCATTCAAGTAAAATATTGCTTTGTCCCTTTCCTGTTTCATTGTGTTTATGAAGAGAATGTGAATATCTTCATCATCATCTGCAGCCCTAAACTGAGATTTGTCAAGTGGTGCCCATCGTGAACATGTGTTGGCTCGAACTCGGGCTTACATCGAAACCTGAACCTTTTACAGTATAAAGTTTATTGTTTTCCTTTGCAGCATGGAGATCCAATTTCGTACCATAATTCATTAACGAGGAACAACATACAAAAGGAAAGCTGTTTCTAAACTGGCAGCAGAGCATTGAAAAGTACTATGTTTAATATGAATGGTGATGAGAATATTCTTGCCGCTCGTTTCCACAACTGCATGAGTCAAATACAGGTATAGAAAGTATATGGCACTGTTTCAGGGAGAGAGCAGAAGGGACAAGATTTCGAACATGTGAGGCCGAATCTATAGAGTCAGCGCCGGATGGCAACTACTACACAGCTGATTTTCCAGCTTGAATCATGGAATGTGGACATGGACTCCATGCGCCTGTTGGTAGTATTGATCCAGGTTAGACTCTTTGTCACTGTTGGGTAAAGATCTTGAACTTTCAAGAGTGTGTGTGTGACAATTCCAAGAGACTGTATATTTCAGTAGTCTTCTTATCAATGAAAGAGATTGGCAAAAGTGTCATGGCTGCTTCAACTGTTGTTACTACCTGTACAATATAGTCGGAGGTTCATAGAAGAACTCTCTCTGTTCAGTGTTTGAAAAGAAGTTAATTTTTAGTCCGAGATTGTAATGAAGGAAGTTCACAACCGGGTGTTCTGATGGAAGTGTCTTTACCAATAGTTTAGTTGTTAGAGCTTCTATCTATGCTTTAAGTTGAGGGAGTGCCAGTCCCTCACGATCTTTAGCTCCGCAAACTGTCTGTCTAGAAACTAATTCTGCTTTATTGTTCCATATGAAAAAAAAGCTTGTTTGTTAATTGAGGCGAGGAGAGACAATTGGGGGGGGGGGGTTCGACTCTACAAACAACAGCAGTAGAAAAGCAACTTGTTTTATTAATTGAGACTTACCCCAAAATCGAAAATCGGGTGACCTTTCCCTGAGTCGATTAATGTTTTCATCTCATTGAAATTGATTTACCAATTATAATCTGAAGTAGGTGGAAAAACCAAACCACAAAAATCTTAACTGGTGTGGTAATCCATTCTAGGTGATACAGAGAATCTTATCTTCCCCGCCATTTACCTATGCAGAAGGCACGAGCTTTCATGTAATTTATTCGAGCACTCGATGCCATATCATAATATTGGAAAGTATGTATGACAACTGGTATCAAACCCAACATCGACAAGGTCGATGTAGCATCATCGGTATGGCCCATACATTTATGTTTGTACCATTTACCTGGGGCAGAAACACCTTCGATGTTGTCATCGCTTTGTATCGTAATCATCAATGTCTCGAAAATTAAAACATACAATGTGAACGACAGGGGACACCACTGATGCACACTTGAGTATACTGGTATTTCTTCCATCAAGTGGCCGTGAATTTTAACTGTGGAAGAAAGGTTTTTGTACGTCTCTACAAAATCCACAAATTGTTGTGGAAAACTGTAAGATTTAAGGATGTACAACATAAATTTGTGATCTACAAGAACAAAAGCTCATGCTTGGTCATTAGAAAGAACACACACACCACCCAACCAGTTACCTTCGTTCTGTATATAATGTTTCGTACGAGTGTGATGTTTAAAAAGATATCTCTGCATTCCATGAGTAGGTCTTACCATTTTTGTCCATAAGATATTCTATGACGCCCTCTTTTCCTGTAATTGAGCATAGAAATAACTATTGTACCTTTCCTTTGCATTTACTTCATTCATGGTAGCCTGAACCCAGAGGGTTTCCATCTTATCGGGGTAGAGCATGTCTAATTCTTCTCTAACAGCATTCATCGATTCTAAGAAATCCTTGTTTGATGCCTGAATCAGCCAATGGCTGTGAGGCACCGTTCAAGTTAGTAAATGCGTTGTCTTTGGGGATTTGCTACATGATGACTAAGGGCCAAATTGGTAGACTGTATTTGTCTTTTAAATTCTGTTCACTACATGGCATCTGGCTGCTCTGTTTGACAAAGTTGCTTTAAGGTGGAACTCAACTGCTGAATGCCTTCATCATTAAAGAGAAGTTTATTATAGAATCTTCAAACCCTAGGAGATAAAATGCATGTAAAAGTAACTACATTGTGATTGGAAACATAATGATGTGTTGAACCTATAGAGATTGTTGAAGCTGTTTGTAAGTTTGATACACTTAATGATGAAATGTAAAATTTATCATTTCTGATTCCAACCCCACCATGACTCCACAAAGTAACATAATGGTTTTGGACAACATGGGACCTATTAGTCCATTTGGCTGTTCCATCCTCTAAACTAAATGAAAATAAATTAATTAAAAAATATATAAAAGCCAGCTCTTATCATTTATATACTTATTAAGCTTTTTACTAAACTCAAATAAATTTAGTGCCTCCACAACATTCGAAGGCAACAAATTCCGAAGACCATTCACTCTATAAGAAAAATAATACTGCCTTAGCTGAAG
>NW_013681329.1:3072-4731 GCF_000517525.1 Limulus polyphemus | reverse complement strand
TTACACATAAACCATCAAGAGTTACCCAGATATAACAACGTGTAACTACTTACATATAAACCATCAAGAGTTACCCAGATATAACAACGTGTAACTACTTACCTATAAACCATCAAGAGTTACCCAGATATAACATGTAACTACTTACATATAAACCATCAAGAGTTACCCAGATATAACATGTAACTACTTACACATAAACCATCAAGAGTTACCCAGATATAACAACGTGTAACTACTTACATATAAACCATCAAGAGTTACCCAGATATAACAACGTGTAACTACTTACCTATAAACCATCAAGAGTTACCCAGATATAACAACCTGTAACTACTTACATATAAACCATCAAGAGTTACCCAGATATAACAACATGTAACTACTTACCTATAAACCATCAAGAGTTACCCAGATATAACAACGTGTAACTACTTACACATAAACCATCAAGAGTTACCCAGATATAACAACGTGTAACTACTTACCTATAAACCATCAAGAGTTACTCAGATATAACAACCTGTAACTTCTTACATATAAACCATCAAGAGTTACCCAGATATAACAACCTGTAACTACTTACATATAAACCATCAAGAGTTACCCAGATATAACAACCTGTAACTACTTACATATAAACCATCAAGAGTTACTCAGATATAACAACCTGTAACTTCTTACATATAAACCATCAAGAGTTACCCAGATCCAATATTCTAACAATTCATTGTACGATTCAACTATTTGTTTAATTTCTTATTTGTGATCTTGTATGTTGATAACCACTTTTAAGATTATTGTAATAGTCACTGACTTCATAGCGTTCCATACAGGGTGACGTCTCACACTTACATCTGTACTTCTTCTAGCCACCCTTACTACAAGTTGTGTAGGTCGTATTTGTGTTCCACTAACTGACCTTTTCTATAGTTACAATAATTCGTTGGGACGTGACTACCTTTGCAATTAAGTCAAAAGATATTCCATTCCCGATTTGCAAATTCGAAATCCTCACTCTGAATACATTTTTCACCCCTCCCCAGAGTTTTGCTGAAATGACGCCTTTGACCTTTGACCTTAATCACTGTGATATGCAGGTAAACCATATGTTTTCTATCTGTTTAATGATATTGATATTTTTAAAACTTTCGTTTAGTTGGCTTATATGGAGTTTTATCCTAAACACGTGGTCCAGAAAGTCGTCAAGGTTACCTTGTTCTAGTTGCTTGTTTATTTGTTCTCTATATTAGGTAATGTCTGTTCTGGTCGAGAGAATATTTCAGTAACAGATATCTTGTGGGTTGAAAGTATTAGCGAATTTGATATAATTTGCTGGTCGAATTGACGTTGTTTTAACGATACAGTCGACCAATGCTGTGAGAGAACAAAGCTCACAAGATGAAACTGTAGACTGGACAAAGAAACCGAGTTTACCTGTTGAGTTCTGGCAGATGTTTCTTACTTCAGTTCTATCTGGAGGTCAACAAGTAATGACTTATTCTAAGATCGTTGTGATTAGTTCGACGTAAGTTTCATGAGACAACGGCAGCTGTGAAGCAAATAAAACTCCAATAAAATAAATAAACTTAGTATTCCGGAAAATGTTTAAAATTTCGAAGTCTAAGTTCAATGGAGGTCCAGTTCAATTTACACTTT
>NW_013681329.1:0-2177 GCF_000517525.1 Limulus polyphemus | reverse complement strand
TCGTGTAGCTTTGCGCGAAATTCAAAAACAAACAAACAAACACTATCTACTGAGCGAATCTGCTGTTATTAGATGATCCGCCTATCTGATACTCATTTTACTTGAAAATACCACAAGTGATAAAGTGACGTCAATTATCTAACGTCAAAAGATAATCGAACTTGGGTCTTACTTTATGATAATGATTTGAAAGTTAATTTCAACTGACAAAACGTGCCACGAATTTATAGTTATGTGTTTTATATTTAAATTTAATTGGAGTTTTCATTATTTAGTTAACCTAGAATTTTGGACCCGAGTTTTATAATATGAATTATTTGAAATAGTGTTATGATTCAAGAATTTATCTGTCTGTCCGTTTGTCTATCTATCTATTCATCCATACTCCTATCTATCTCTGCGTTTGTACCTAAACAAGCGACTTATCTGTTTGTTTGTAATTAAGCGCAAAGCTACACAAGGGGCCATCTGTGCTCTGCCCACGACGGGTATCGAAACCCGGTTTCTATAGCGTTGTAAGGAAGGGTGCTATATAAATATTAACTGTGTTCAAGTTTCATCTGTCGTCTATGCCGTTTGAAGTTACACAAAAATCGTGTCACGTATCCTCTTCTAAGTACGTCAGTCAATAAATTACTAGATTTCTTTTGTGTGTGTCTGACATGGAAACAAACACTTGTTTGGAGTACAGCGCCCCCATTTTCCGTGTGTACAGATTATGCTGGAAAAACAACCTACAACTGAAGCGATAAGTGAGTTAGAGAGTACTTGGAGTTTTGCTGTAATTCGAAACATTTTTCTGAAATTGAAATGAAGAGTACGTCTTCGCGGTAAAAACGTTTCGTCCTGAAATTGATTTATCTACGTGTTTACTGGAATTTTGTTTTTTAGATGGTAGAAACATTATTTTAAGGCCTAAAAATATGTAGTGTTCAAAGACACGAGATAAACGATGATTGGTACAAATGAGCCAAGTCAATTTTAAAAACATGTTGTTGTTTTGAAAGGCAAGTAGCCCTCTGGTGGGAGAGTGGTAAGCTTACGGACTTACAACGCTAAAATCCAGGTGGATACAACAGACGGTCAATCTTGGTCATTTTCTTTATTTTTGACATAAATGAAATTCTTGTGACTTTTTGTTGTTGTTTTTTTATCCCTCAGAGGAGTTGTTTCTATTAGACAAAACGAAAACGTTACTAAATATCGCACTAAACAACAACAAACGTTTTTATTAAAAAAAAACGGTGGCCCAGCAGAAAGCTTAAGGGCTTATAACCCTATATATTTGAATTCGATACCCACGGTGGGCAGAGCGCTGAAAGTCTGTTGTGTTGGTTTGCGATTAATAACAAGAGAAAAGAAGCATTTTATAAACTATGATCTGCTTATATAACGATTTTCCGGAGTTTAAATCATTGAACCTTAAAAATATAACACTAGGCTCTACTACTTTTAAATCAACTGTTGACGCTGTAAACGGAAATATATATAAGTGTCTGCACATGAAGAAAGATGATTGGATAATTTGAAATGAGCGTTTTTTTATCCCGTATTTGTATGCGGTTGACCTACTTTTACGAAATCCAACGTTTCATAATACCCTTGATGTTATATAGGCAGAATTACACAAGCTGCAGTAAACACTGTATAGTAAGGAGTTAAGAACTGGGTGTTCTATGTTTGGATGGATAATGTAACAACGATAAACACTGTATAGTAATGAGTTAAGAACTGGATGTTCTATGTTTGGATGGATAATGTAACAACGATAAATACTGTATAGTAAGGAGTTAAGAACTGGGTGTTCTATGTTTGGATGGATAATGTAACAACGATAAACACTGTATAGTAATGAGTTAAGAACTGGATGTTCTATGTTTGGATGGATAATGTAACAACGATAAACACTGTATAGTAAGGAGTTAAGAACTGGATGTTTTATGTTTGGATGGATAATGTAACAACGATAAATACTGTATAGTAAGGAGTTAAGAACTGGATGTTTTATGTTTGGATGGATAATGTAACAACGATAAACACTGTATAGTAAGGAGTTAAGAACTGGGTGTTTTATGTTTGGATGGATAATGTAACAACGATAAACACTGTATAGTAAGGAGTTAAGAACTGGATGTTTTATGTTTGGATGGATAATGTAACAACGATAAACACTGTAT
>NW_013681328.1:1529-4035 GCF_000517525.1 Limulus polyphemus | reverse complement strand
TACCTATTTTTAGGGTTAATTTATTGTTTTTCTGTTCTTAACTTAATAGGTATTTAAGAAAACTGAGTTTCACTTCACATCGCTCGCGGTTTGTGAAAATAGAAAGCAAAAATGTTTTCAAGTCTACAGTAACATCTTGGTTTGTATGGGTTGCTTGAAAATTTACAAAACCAGCTATAATTGTGATCACCAAACATGCTCGCTCTTTCAGCCGTGGGGGATTTATTATTTTATCATCAATCCCACTATTCGTTGGTAAAAGAGTAGCCCTCTAGTCTTAAACTGCTAAATTAGGGACGGCTAGCTCAGATAGCCTTCGTGTAGCTTTGCGCAAAATTCAAAACAACCAACCAATAATTGTCATACCGCCACGTCGGAAAGGCTCGTGCTGTGCCAGGGAGATACTGGTACGAGCTGATGTTCATTGGTTGGTTGGTAATGATATCGAAGCGTCTAGTCCGACCCAACTAAAGCGCGCGGGGGAATAACATCACGAACCAACAGATCAAGTTCGCACTCCTGCCCCTGGGAAACAAACGCTCCGCCCCAGAAATGATCGGACCACAACCATCGAATTAGTTGACATTATAAAAACTACTTGAAAAATGTCAATCGTAACAATGAAACATTAGCAGCGTTTCTAGACGTAAACAAAGCTTTCGACAGCGTTTTGCACAACAGCCTGCGTTACAAATTATTAAAGTACAATATTACCGACGCTATCATTAGATGGATCTCGAGCTTTTTAACCGACAGATCCGCCAGATTCAGAGTAAACAACAACATTTCTACAGCCTTAATGTTACAAGCAGGAGTCCCTCAGGGCTCTGTACTGAGACTGTAACTATATATCAAACATACGCATCTCAGTACGTGGACGATGTCGCGGTCTGTAGCACGTCATGAGACCTCCTTCTATTGGCTATCAAAGTTTAACATACAGTTTAACTCACGTGGTGCAACGTTATTCTCAACCCGTCAAAAACACAAACAATCGTATTCTCTAATAAACTAACAAGAAACAGAAAAAGTTAACAAAGTAAGTCTCCAACTATATAATACCCAGATGAAGTTCAGTAACAGTTAACTTTCTTGTTGTTACCTTCAGTAGTAAACCCACGTGGAATGTTTACTTCCACGAAATATGTACACTAATCAAATGAAGAATAAATTATCTTCGCAAACTCGGCGGCTACGCTAAACAGTGCAACGTCCACTAAATTATTATGTCAATATGTAAAACATAAATAAGACCAATACTTGAATACAGTAACCTGCAATATGTCAAACTATCTTTTCGAAACACTTGAGACTCAACAGTTAAAAGCAACTAGGTTAGCACTACATCTTCCCATTTACACACTCGGGTCTTACTTATATAAAACAAGCAAATTGAAAAACATCAAAAATAGATTAATAGATTTATCAACCAAATATTATCAGAAATCTAAACACCGTAACTCGTTGCTATAAAAAATCACCACACTTACAGAAACATGGTATAAATACATATCACCTTTCAACACTATAAAAACATTCAAAACTATCAACCACGAACGACCTTGAGTATTTACATTTTCCGAAACCCTCCTATACAGATAAACGACCATGAACCTTGAAAGACATCACTTTAAGTTCAAACTCTTCAAATTATACTAAATGTTCAAAAGGTCTGTCAAATTTTGTCAATGTGTTCTTATCCCATTATATTCTTATAATTATTATTGTTATCAATCTACGTATTGTCGAGCCTATACAGTTTAAAAGGCTTATTAGCCAATAATTTATATGGATAACTAGAGTCACCCCCATTTTTAGGCATAACTGTAATAATTACGCTTTCCCACAGGGCTGAATAATATACTGATATTAATGATATGTTGTAAAGGGCACAGAGATGTTTTAGAAGAAGGTCAGGGACGTTCTTGAAAATTATGTTTCTTATACCATCTTCGCTGGGGGAGGAATTTTTAAGTTTTGTAATGTTTCTTTTGATTTCGGCTTCAGTTATGTGTCTGGAAATGCTGTTATTTAGTATATCGTTAGAGTTAATTGTGACAGGGTTTGTCGTATCTGTGCTTGTTGACAGTAATGAAATGTTCACTATTAAAACTGTTTAGGTTTGATGTAGTGAATACTATTTCATTAACAGTAAGAAGGTTTACTTTGTTTGTGTCTGAGATTACAGAGTTATTATTGTATTTAATTGTACTATAGACGCTTGAAGCTGGTTCGTTATAGATGGATTTGAATTTACACGAGAAAGGGTCGGGGTTAGTTTTATTATTGTCTAGGGATCGACAGGACATGAACCAGTTTTCTTCCTGTTGGGCTTTGATAAGTTTTTTAATGTCGTTGTTTGCCTTATTAATTCTGGCATTTAATAAATGATGCTTAAGATAGATATAAGTCTCGGGTTAATGATCTTACTCTTAGTTTTATATTCAGTTGCAGATAATTTAACAAGAACAATTAAATATTCAACAAATATCTTTCATTTAATAAA
>NW_013681328.1:0-1332 GCF_000517525.1 Limulus polyphemus | reverse complement strand
TTCGTTTGCGGCTTGTGTAAATCTGCATACCACCTCATGCGTAAAGATTCGCGAATTTTTGCGGGACCATTCAAAATATTGCGAGCTAAATGCTTGCATTACATGATGTCAACCGCAGTTAAAGGGTTAAAGCCAGTGCTACTTGTTTTGCTGCTTATTTTTTCGCGAGAGTTGGCAACACTGTCTTATACCCTTGTTGTATAATTCTCTGTGTAAAATTGTTTAGGTAATTTATGAGGTTTATACTAAACTTATCAAAATAAATTTAAATTTTAGTAATTTTGGCTTAATTTTTAAAATGCACCATTGGCAAGGTAACTTTTTTTTTCAAACTTTTCTAGCTGTTGTTAATCTGTACTTTCTATGTGTTTTGGTTGATTCTTCAAGTATTCTTCTTGGTTGATAGTTAAAATTTTTCTGCCAAAATGAAGGTTCTACTATGGAGTTTAATGAAGTGAGAACAACATTCAGAATTCAGAAAATGTTTAAGATTAAAATGAATTTTATTATTAAGCGGCATTTATAAAATGAAAGAGATTTTTCATTCGTTTAACTCTGTGACATTCAAGTATAATATATAAAATGCCATGCGTTTCTTTATATTGGTTTCAGTGTCCATGTAATATATATTGTTACTCTGCTACAAGAGTTCCCCTGTTGTATATCTTGATCCTGTCGCTACTGAGAGATATATTTGGTGTGTTGTACTAGGTTTTCCATATTTTATGTTAGGCTTCGTTATAAACTGATATTTTGCTAATTATGTGACTTTTGATTTTAATAGATCGGAGAGATGAAGACTACAACAATTATTATACTGTTGATGCTTACAATACTTTTGGAAGCAACTGAAGGTGATATTATATCATCTTTAAGGCTGAGTTTAAATGTTATGATAGAAATATATATTAGAAGTTACGTTCTTTTTTATCGTTTTATTACAATGTTTACTTCTGGTTTGTTATTAGTGAAAGTCTGCAACAGAATATTTAATAAAAGTAAGATAAATCATAACAAAAAATAGGTAGATAAAAGTTCTAAACTTGTTTATGTTTCTAATGAAAGAATGTAGACAATAATATACTTTTGTTGATTATATTTTTTCAGCAACTAAAAATGAGATTTTAAATTATTTCAACATGAATTTTGTGTATGAAACAGCAATACAATCTTTTATAAGATCTGTCCTTATAGATCTTAAAGTAAATATTTTAAGCTAAATTCCGTTTGTTGCTAAAGTCTCTACAACTGAATATAAAACTCAAACCTAGAAGTATTAACGATTAAAAGCAGACAAAAGATTCAGATGTTTCTATTATTAATAAAATACTG
>NW_013681327.1:2462-3977 GCF_000517525.1 Limulus polyphemus | reverse complement strand
TGATATCCATTTTGAAAGTCTAACATCTTTGTGTTAAATATGAGGAAAAACAAATTTGTTTTTCAAAAAATTGTCAAAAACATGGGCTTTTCGGTGAAAATATGAATTTTTTTGAAAAATGGGAAAAAGTACCTTTTTGACGCAAATTTAATAGAAAAATATCGGATAGTGCTTATTTCGTAGGAAAACTCAAAATTGAGATATTATACCTTTAACGAAAAATATTATGTCACGCGTAAAGCTAAAAAAATTGAACTTTCCATAATCCATAGTTAAAACAATCCAAAATGAGGAATTTATTATAAAAGACGTAACGATCTTAAACATGTTGTTTTTTTTTGGAATAATCTTTTTTTAAAGCTATTCTTTTTTAGAATATAACTGAAGAGAGAAAAAAACAGTAAAATCGAAGCTTTCCGAAATTTTGATTACAAATTATAAAAAATCTATTAAGAATTTTGATCAAATGATATCCATTTTGAAAGTCTTACATCAAAGGCATATTTGTGTTTAAATATGAGGAAAAACAATTTTTTTTTCAAAATGTGTTCGAAACATGGGCTTTTCGGTGAAAATATGAATTTATTTGAAAAATGGAAAAAATAACTTTTTGACAAATAATTAATAGAAAAATACCGGATAGTGCTTCTTTCGTAGGAAAACTCAAAATTGAGATATTATACCTTTAACGAAAAATATTATGTCCCGTGAAAATATAAAAAAATTAAACTTTCCCTAATCCAGAGTAAAACTATTCAAAAGGAGGAATTTATTTTGTAAGACGTAATGGCCTTTTACATCTTTTTTTCGAATAATCTTATATTTAAAGCTATTCTTTGTTTACAATATGAATGACAGGAGAGAAAAAAGGAAATCTAAGCTAGCCGAAATTTTGATTTCAAATTATAAAAAATCTATTTGAAATTTTGATCAAATGATATCCATTTTGAAAGTCTTACATGAAAGACATATTTGTGTTTAAATATGAGGAAACCAATATTTTTTCAAAATATGGTCAAAAAACATGGGCTTTTCGGTAAAAATATAAATTTTTTGAAAAATGGAAAAAATAACTTTTTGACGCATAATTAATAGAAAAATATCGGATAGTGCTTATTTCGTAGAAAACTCAAAATTGAGATATTATACATTTAACAAAAAATATTATGTCCCGTGAAAATATAAAAAAATTGAACTTTCCCTAATCCAGAGTAGAACTATTCATAAGGAGGAATTTATTTTGTAAGACCTAATGGCTTTTTACATGTTGTTTTTTTCGAATAATCTTTTATTTAAAGCTATTCTTCGTTTACCATATTAGAGAAAAGAGAAAAAACAGTAAAATAGAAGCAAGCCGAAATTTTGATTACAAATGATAAAAAATCTATTAGGAATTTTGATCAAATGATATCCATTTTGAAAGTCTTACATCAAGGGCATCTTTGTGTTTAAATATGAGGAAAAACAATTTTTTTTTCAAAAGTTGTTCGAAACATGGGCTTTTCGGTGAAAATA
>NW_013681327.1:0-1517 GCF_000517525.1 Limulus polyphemus | reverse complement strand
ATCTTTGTGTTTAAATATGAGGAGACCAAATTTTTTTTCAAAATATGGGTAGAAACATGGGCTTTTCGGTGAAAATATGAATTTTTTTAAAAAGGGGAAAAAAGTACTTTTTTGACGCAAATTTAATAGAAAAATATAGGATAGTGCTTATTTCGTAGCAAAACTCAAAACTTGAGATATTATACTGTTAACGAAAAATATTATGTCCCGTGAAAATATAAAAAAATTGAACTTTCCATAATCCAGAGTAAAAACAATCCAAAATGAGGAATTTATTTTAAAAGACGTAACAGCCTTTTACATGTTGTTTTTTTCGAATAATCTTAATTATAAAGCTATTCTTTGTTTACAATATGAATGACAGAGAAAAAACAGGAAATCGAAGCTAGCCGAAATTTTGATTTCAAATTATAAAAAATATATAAGGAATTATGATCAAATGATATCCATTTTGAAAGTCTTACATCTTTGTGTTTAAATATGAGAAAAAACAAATTTGTTTTTCAAAATATGGTAAAAAACATGGGCTTTTCGGTGAAAATATGAATTTTTTTGAAAAATGGAAAAAAGTATTTTTTTGACGCAAAATTAATAGAATAATAACGGGTAGTGCTTATTTCGTAGGAAAACTCAAAATTGAGATATTATACCTTTAACGAAAAATATTATGTCCCGTGAAAATATAAAAAAATTGAACTTTCCGAGATCCAGAATAAAACTATTCAAAAGGAGGAATTTATTTTGTAAGACGTAATGGCCTTTTACATGTTGTTTTTTTCGAATAATCTAATATTTAAAGCTATTCTTCGTTTACTATATTAGTGAAATAAGAAAAAACAGTAAAATAGAAGCAAGACGAAATTTTGATTACAAATGATAAAAAATCTATTAGGAATTTTGGTTCAAATGATATCAATTTTGAAATTCTTACATCAAGGGCAACTTTGTGTTTAAATATGAGGAAACCAACTTTTTTTTTCAAAATATGGTTAGAAACATGGGCTTTTCGGTGAAAATATGAATTTTTTAAAAAATGGAAAAAAAGTACATTTTTGACGCAAAATTAATAGAAAATTATCGGATAGTGTTTATTTCGTTGGAAAACTCAAAATTGAAATATAATACCTTTAAGGAAAAATATTATATCCCGTGAAAAGCTAAAAAAATTGAACTTTCCATAATCCAGAGTAAAAACAATCCAAAATTAGGAATTTATTTTAAAAGTGTAATAGCCTTTTACATGTTGTTTTTTTTCGAATAATCTTAATTATAAAGCTATTCTTCGTTTACAATATAACTGAAAAAGATCAAGGAGGAAATCGAAGATAGCCGAAATTTTGATTTCAAATTTTGAAAATCTTTTAGGAATTTTGATCAAATGATATCCATTTTGAAAGTCTTACATCTTTGTGTTTAAATATGAGAAAAAACAAATTTGTTTTTCAAAATATGGTAAAAAACATGGGCTTTTCGGTGAAAATATGCATTTTTTTAAAAAATTGGAAAAAGTACTTTTT
>NW_013681326.1:2057-4839 GCF_000517525.1 Limulus polyphemus | reverse complement strand
CTGTTAATCCAATATAGTAAATTTAATCTCTATTTTTGACGTTTTGCAGTGTTTTATCACTCTGTTAATCCAGTATAATAAATTTAATCTCTATTTTTGACGTTTTGCAGTGTTTTATCACTCTGTTAATCCAGTATAATAAATTTAATCTCTATTTTTGACGTTTTGCAGTGTTTTATCATTCTGTTAATCCAGTATAGTAAATTTAATCTACTTTATGACGTTTCGCAATGTTTTATCATTTTGTTAATCTAAGTTGTAAGCCAAATCATGTTTCCGTCACAGCGTTTCTTATCATTTGGTGAATCATATAGACTCAGTTTTCTTTCCTCACTGGAACGTTTGATCTCCAACTTAATCTTTCCACCAAATTTCGTATTTCCTCATCAACATCACTCATTCTGACGTATCGGCTCACTGGATAGACACACATATATACGAAATCTCGAAAGTAGCACTATTGTTAGTGGGGGGAGGGAGAAGAACTCAAATTTTCTGTCTGCATTGCAGTCATAACTTTTTGCACCAAATAGAAATGAAAGTTAAATAGCATAAAACCGTTTCTGTTCATCCCTCCCTCCTCGTGCGAGTAATTCTTTCCAGACAAAGGAAGCTTGTCATCTTTTTCTAAAGAAGCGATGACGTTTACAAAGGATGTGGCGCAGAAAATAACGATAACCAATGTCACGTGACCCGTTCGTTAGAAGGGTCAGCGGTAGTTATGACAACTCAGGGATCATAATTGGACCGTGATGATAGCTTCTGTCCAAAGATTTGAGGTTTCAGGCTGTGTTGGATATAAAGTAAAATAGAAAATGACACGTTTGGTTCGGACTCTTTTTACAATGGATGGGGAAGGGGAGAAATTTTATCGTTTTGTCTCGTTGATAGCACTAACACCACATTTCAAAGTTGCCAAACGATTAGTCTTTCTTTAGCTCCTTAATTAAGTACAACTTCAAGACAAACTTATGTTTTATTAAGTTACTGAGTAGGCTCTTAGTCTTGGTAGTTTTAGTAATGATTGATTAAGGGTAACTGACCTACTTAGTTAACTTACTAATAATGATTGTCCAGCTGTCGGTTGGAAAGAAACGTACCTCAGCTTAGTAAACTTAGTAACTCTCGTAATGAAGGTTATCTTCGTAAAAAGAAGAATTAACAATTATACTGTTTTTTTTTAAACTTGTGTTTCTAGTCAAACAATCGAAGTTGTTGTTATTTACAGTTTTCAAGGTTGCACATAATTTTCTAAAGTAGCATAGGGGTCTAATTCTCGCTAAGCCTAACTCATTAGGCCTAATTAACAAGGATTTTAAATATTTTACATTATGCTGTAATATAACTTATTTTTCACTATCTTCTGAAGATTAGCATTAATAACCCAAGGTTGTTAAAAGTAGGCATCCATATGATAAGCTAAACAGATTTAAAGGAATATAATATTCATTTGATTACGCTACTATTAACCGAGAAAATATGCTTCAGCCTCCTATATGATTTTCTCATAACTCTTAAATTTGAACACAAGTTTATACTGTACAGTCGTATGAATGAACTTAAAAAATAAAGCGTTTTATAAAGTTATAAAATTTTAAGCTTGTACCCCCACAACAAAGCAGGTGGGGATCGGTAGCAAAATGTGGAGGAGGTCAAGCTTGTCGGAAGTGTTTGTCCTTTGATTGGTGGAAACTATGGGTTTCGGGAACATGCAATCCCGGAAGTTTTTACAACTACAGTGTCAATTTTGGACTGTTTTCGTGCAGTGGGGGTCAAGAGATGATGGAAATCAGAGGGGGGGGAATGTGAAAACAAGCAACTTGGTAATCAACTTACATGACCTTCTATTCCCCTTTTTAATCTCACTATCTTATCTTTCCATCTCTTCATCTCGAGCTATACAATTCACTTTAAAATCATCATTAGTTTACACAGGCCATTCCTTTTGGATGATTGGTTTGTTCTGATTTTCGCGTAAAACTACACGAGGGCTATCTGCGATAGCCGTCCCTAATTTAGCAGTGATAGACTAGAGGGAAGGCAGCTAGTCAACACCACCTACCGCCAAATCTTGGGCTACTAACCAACGAATAGTGGGATTGATCGTAAACATTATAACGTCCCCACGGCTGAAAGGGCAAGAATGTTCGGTGTGACGGGGATTCGAACCCGCAACCCTCAGATTGCGAGTCGAGTGCCCTAACCATCAGACCATAATTGGGCTGCTTTGGAATGTAAACTCAATACAGGTTGGAGAAATCATAAGCCTATACAACCTTATGAGGTCAATTTTGATGTAGCCCTCTGTAATGGGGTTCTGCCCCTCTTGTTCCAACACTTGGGCAGATCTGGTCATTAAATATACTGATGGCTTCCAAAGTTTTGCCCTAATGTTATTTAACAAGAAAAGAACTGCTGGATAAAACGCTAATTTTCTTTGTCTAAATTGCAATTAGCCGAAACGGCGGAACAATAACAAAATCCAAATTAGGCTGACTGTTTCGCTATTTATTTAAAGGAAAAACTCACCACAATTCTAGGGGATATAGAAACGTTTTAAAGATAAAATACAGGATGAATATTCACTCCAGGCAATTGGTGCAGAAAAAAAAAAAAGATTAAAATTAAAAGTAAGTACGCTCAAAATGCTCACTAAAAACGTTATTTGGCTAATGGCCAACGTGTTTCTGCTACCGTCTACAGTAAAGCTTACGAAACTCGTTAAGTCTTGCAGTTTTGGCTGTTGGCCAAATGACGTTTTTATCGTGCATTTTAAACGTTC
>NW_013681326.1:0-1057 GCF_000517525.1 Limulus polyphemus | reverse complement strand
TCACAGCTAGCTCTCTTGTTGTTTTGTGCGAAATTCAAAAGCAAACAAACAAACAATCATGCTATTTCTATTATATGAACAAAACAACCTACACTAGACAGTAAAAGTTATCACTTGGCCTCAAACTCCGCCTGTGTATTTAAAAGGTTATTTATGTCAAATACGCGTTGATAGATTTATCTTCTGTGAAAAAGTGACGTTTTACTTCGGAACTCTTTGTTAACACATCAACCAAATAACTCCAAAATACGTCAGAATGAACTGTTTGTGAGTATACAAGATCAAATAATGATAAAAGTAAAACAGTGTTAAATGCTATTAATTATAATACTCTTCAAGTACCTGGAAAAGGTGAAGATAAACCAGTGTTTATAAAATATGGTGCACGAATACTATTAGTAGCATTTGACAGCTTTTAACAACAGTACAGGAGTGACGAAGAAGTCTAATGAGAACCTGACGCCCGCAAGTCACCCAACGACCAAATACCAGTTCAGACAACAAAGCAATTATAGTATTTTGGCACTTGTGTATAAAGTTAAAATAATAAATAATATTCAACGTTAAACTGGTACACAATTAAAGACATTTTATTTAGGCCTATCTATGGCCTTCACGACTCTACATGTTCCGACGTTACATCGTCATCCTCAGGAGTGAGTCGTCAACTTTTTGAAGGCCATAGATAGGCCTAAATA
The DNA here is from genome assembly GCF_000517525.1 of Limulus polyphemus. Taxonomy (NCBI): domain Eukaryota; kingdom Metazoa; phylum Arthropoda; class Merostomata; order Xiphosura; family Limulidae; genus Limulus; species Limulus polyphemus. The sequence continues at coordinate 359 of NW_013681326.1, read as the reverse complement.
AAATGTTTTTAATTGTGTACCAGTTTAACGTTGAATATTATTTATGATTTTAACAAAGCAATTATACTTAATAAATAAGACAATACAATCTTAAAGAATTAACAAATACCGATTCTGTAATAATATTATTCATTATTGTTAACACGGAAAACAAAACCGGTTCTTATAACGAGATATTGTATTATAATATTGTTAAGAGGTCTTAAAGATACACTGATACCGATTTTAACAAGAGTCGATACTGACGTAGACAGCACGTCACCATAAGGTTTTCTACCACCAGGTTCCTTAGTTTCACGTTTATTACCATCAGATTCGTTAGCATCAGATGTGTGAAAGTGAGAGTTGGCCTGGTGGTG
>NW_013681325.1:0-3840 GCF_000517525.1 Limulus polyphemus | reverse complement strand
TTGTCATATCTTCTGATTCTTCCTAAGGCTTACCACCAACCAATCTTAGACAGCTATTTGTCATATCTTCTGATTCTTCCTAAGGCTTACCACCAACCAATCTTAGACAGTTATTTATCACATCTTCTGATTTTTCCTAACGCTTACCACCAACCAATCTTAGACAGTTATTTATCACATCTTCTGATTTTTCCTAACGCTTACCACCAACCAATCTTAGACAGTTATTTGTCATATCTTCTGATTCTTCCTAAGGCTTACCACCAACCAATCTTAGACAGCTATTTGTCATATCTTCTGATTCTTCCTAAGGCTTACCACCAACCAATCTTAGACAGCTATTTGTCATATCTTATGATTCTTCCTAAGGCTTACCACCAACCAATCTTGGACAGCTATTTGTCATATCTTCTGATTCTTCCTAAGGCTTACTGTCTAAGATTGGTTGGTGGCTATTTGTCATATCTTCTGATTCTTCCTAAGGCTTACCACCAACCAATCTTAGACAGCTATTTGTCATATCTTCTGATTCTTCCTAAGGCTTACCACCAACCAACCTTAGACAGCTGTTTGGCACATCTTCTGATTTTTCTTTAGTATCACCTCCAACAATCCTGGGTAGTTATTTAAGATATCTTCTGCTAATTTACTCTATCTTACCTTGTTTTTTTTTGTTTTGTTTTTTTTTGTTCTCAATAGTACATTACTAGTAATGATCTACTCATTTAAGCCAAATAATCAAGGTAGTGTTTATATATCCTCATCTCTTCTTAAGTCAAACATTTACTGTCCAGCTTTATGCTTATTATGGTGGCATAAAGTAGTCAGCTAAAGCCCTTGTTTCACTTGGTTGTAAACGTTCTTTGTAGGTCATCTCATCGCCAACTTTAGTTGACAGTTATTTGACCAAATAGTCATACGTATATCTAGATGTCTTCTGATGTCTTCAACAGTGTCTCCCTCATAGACTCTATTTAGTAGTTCTCATCATATTTGCTATTTTCTAGATCATCAATGCCTACAGACCCTATTTCTGATACTCAACTATTATAAGTTCTCCTCATCTTCAGTTGGCATTGGTGGACTTTGAAGAATACAAACAGCCATAGTTTGAAGGCTAGTTACCAATTAAAAGTTACCAGGGGTAGCTGAGCTGATGAGTTAAATTGTAGTTATGCCAAGTGATTTTAGTGCAAGTTTACATCCTTTAAACTTCAGTCATACCCTGTCTATTGCAGACAGTAATACTCTCAACTTGCCACCATACAGATATATATGCTCCCATTACCGTGTGATGGAGCCGTATCACATATTCTTGCAAGTAAACTGTTCCCCTTGCCTCGATCTAAGTATCAGGTAAACCATAGGTCGTGTTTTCCACCACAACACCATTAAGATATTGGATAAACAATCCATGAGACTCCTGCTTTCTCGCACTACATCCTTGTCTTGAATTACCTCTCTAACAGTCAATCTTGCTTTTGATTTTCTTATGGTATCCATCCCTTCACCAGGGTCTCTAGAGAACGTGGTATCGTTTACTGTGATATCTGTTCTCTTTAGGAATGGTGTTCCATCACTTCACCAGGGTCTCTAGAGAACGTGGTATCGTTTACTGTGATATCTGTTCTCTTTAGGAATGGTGTTCCATCCCTTCACCAGGGTCTCTAGAGAACGTGGTATCGTTTACTGTGATATCTGTTCTCTTTAGGAATGTTGTTCCATCACTTCACCAGGATCTCTAGAGAACATGGTATCGTCTACTGTGATGTCTTTTCTCTTTAGGAATGGTGTTCCATCACTTCCCCAGGGTCTCTAGAAAACGTGGTATCGTTTACTGTGATGTCTGTTCTCTTTAGGAATGGTGTTCCATCCCTTCACCAGGGTCTCTAGAGAACGTGGTATCGTTTACTGTAATATCTGTTCTCTTTAGGAATGGTGTTCCACCACTTCACCAGGGTCTATAGAGAACGTGGTATTGTTTACTGTGATGCCTGTTCTCTTTAGGAATGGCGTTCCATCACTTCACCAGGATCTTTAGAGGGATGGCTGTTCTCTTTGGAATGTTGTTTCCATCATTTCAGTATGGTCTTCACAGAACTTCGAATCATCTACTGTGATGTCTATTCTATTTCTGTAATAGTGTTCCATCATTGCACCATGGTCTCTAGAGAACTTGGCATTGTTTACTGTGATGTGTCTTCCTTCTATGGCACGTTACTCCATCACTTCACAATGACCTCTGTCACCACACTTGGAATTTATTAACCTTAGCTGTTTCTCAATCTATGACCATTGAGGATGAAATAGGGAGTTTTCACCCACTACTCACTTTTAGTAGTAGCCTCCATTTTGCCACATTTCACCATGAATCATTATCGATTTTGTTCTACATTACGCGTAGATCAGGTGATTATTTGTCTTTAAAATATTGTTATTATAAAACAAACAGAACATAATTATATTTAACTAAAACAAAGTAGTTTAACAAGGAAATGAGATTTATCTTTCGCGATAAATTAAATCTCAGTTTATTTTTCAGCTAGTCTCGGTACAGGAAAAGAAAACCATAAATAACCATTTTTCATTCAAGAAACTGACTGCAAAACTTATCCTAAACTGTGAACTGAGTATATACAGGTAAAGTGTTATTTTCTTTATGAAATTTCTAATCTTCTGTATTCTTTGCTTATAATTTAACTAACATGATTTATTATTTATTCGTAAGTGATATCAGAAAGACAGATTTCCTTCGAAGCACAATTAAGCCTTCCATTACGTTGATTAATATAGTAAGATGTAAAACACAGCCCAGCCTCATTAGACTTCAGCTGGTACAATAAAATTTAAGACACATGGCAGCCTTACAAGAGTTCAACTGATACAGTTAGATGTAAGACATAGCTCAGCCTTACTGGAGTTCAACTGATATGGTAAGGTGTAAGACATAGCCCACTCTTATTAGACTTCAGCTGGTACAATAAAATTTAAGACACATGGCAGCCTTACAAGAGTTCAACTGATACAGTTAGATGTAAGACATAGCTCAGCCTTACTGGAGTTCAACTGATATGGTAAGGTGTAAGACATAGCTCCGCCTTACTAGAGTTCTACTGATACAGTTAGATGTAAGACATAACTCAGCCTTAGTGGAGTTCAACTGATATGGTAAGGTGTAAGACATAGCTCCGCCTTACTGGAGTTCAACTGATATGGTAAGGTGTAAGACATAGCCCACTCTTATTAGACTTCAGCATGTACAATAAAATTTAAGACACATGGCAGCCTTACAAGAATTCAACTGATATGGTAAGGTGTAAGACATAGCTCCACCTTACTAGAGTTCAACTGATACAGTTAGATGTAAGACACAGCTCCGCCTTACTAGAGTTCTACTGATACAGTTATATGTAAGACATAGCTCAGCCTTACTGGAGTTCAACTGATATGGTAAGGTGTAAGACATAGCCCACTCTTATTAGACTTCAGCATGTACAATAAACTTTAAGACACATGGCAGCCTTACAAGAATTCAACTGATACAGTTAGATGTTAGACATAGCTCAGCCTTACTGGAGTTCAACTGATATGGTAAGGTGTAAGACATAGCTCAGCCTTACTAGAGTTCAGTTGGTACAATAAAATTTAAGACACATACCAGCCTTACAAGAGTTCAACTGATACAGTTAGATGTTAGACATAGTTCAGCCTTACTGGAGTTCAACTGATATGGTAAGGTGTAAGACATAGCTCTACCTTACTAGAGTTCAACTGATACAGTTAGATGTTAGACATAGTTCAGCCTTACTGGAGTTCAACTGATATGGTAAGGTGTAAAAC
>NW_013681324.1:0-3840 GCF_000517525.1 Limulus polyphemus | reverse complement strand
GATATACATATATTTTCAATGATTGTACAGGTACAAGTTATCATGTAATACCTGCTACGCACCGACATGTGGTTTCTTGGGTAAATATACATACATTTTTCAATGATTGTACAGGTACAAGTTATCATGTAATACCTGCTACGCACCGATATATCTACTACAAGAAACCACATGGCAGGTATTACATGATAACTTGTACCTGTACAATCATTGAAAATGTATGTATATCTACTACAAGAAACCACATGTCGGTGCGTAGCAGGTATCACATAACTTGTACCTGTACAATCATTGAAAATGTATGTATATCTACTACAAGAAACCACATGTCAGTGTGTAGCAGGTATTACATGATAACTTGTACCTGTACAATCATTGAAAATGTATGTATTTTTAATTGTGTATCAGTTTAACGTTGAATATTTTTTATGATTTTACCTTTCTTTCCGTTGTTTTATTTTTTGTTCGCAACTTTTTCAGCCATGTTTTACGAAGTACATAAAGTTTTATTATAAAATATGCCAAAAACGAAGCCAATCGTGTACCAGGAAGCTTTTTTTTTTATTAGTTTGAAGTCTGATGCAAAGTAATACGGTGGTTTTGGGGATCATAACTTCCGGATTTCGCGTTCATTTTTTATAAAATTAAAAACGGCCCACTTTTAAGAATACCCTAATGTGTGGTAGAAATATCAGCGCGATCGAATTAGCCAATTTTCCTCCAGACGAGCGCAAATATTTACGAGATTTTAACGTAATTGTTATACATATATTTTTGCCCATATCTCCGAGAATGGTAGAACCAAATCTGATGTCAAGCTAAGGCAACATATATACCAGCTATGATAGAAATTGATTACCGGAACAGTTTCAGGCTATGCTGTAAAACGATAAGGGTTAAAGCAATTTCTTTAAAATTTGGTATGTGGGGTAAGGAGACCAGAGAGACCCACCATTCAAAAAAAAAAATGGACATTTTTGATTACCGTAGCCAATTATACGGATGGTTGAAAAACCCAAGTTTTTATGCATGTTAAAAACACACTGGGTGTCGTGCGACACACTATTGTGCGTCTTGATAATATAAGACCTGGCAGGCATAGCATACCGGGTGTACGTAAACAATTACTCAGAAAATATTATCATCATAGAAGCAGCGCTCAAAACGTATTGTTTGTGATCTAAGTGTTTAGGGCAACAATACTGATATTATTCCAGGCACTAAAGTTAAGCCAAACAAATAAGTTGACACAAAGCATTATAAACCCAATACTGATACTCATTCAAAGTTCTTATCAAACCGCCCGTTTCACCGAAATACCGGAGTATTTATTTGGAAATATAACACAACAATTATCATAATTATAACATTTAAAGAACAAAATAACTCTTCGTCCCTGGTTTGTTTGTTGTTGTTTTTTTGTCTTCTAATGTCCGAATTTATTTTCTGTTCAGTATCAAATTTTTTAGTGAGTTAATAAGATTAAAATAAAAAGTTTATATTTGTGTGTCGTAAAAAAGGGGGAAAGGCATACACACACACACGCATTTAGATCATTTTATAAACATTCACCAACCGAAGATACATAAAAAACGAGTCACGTAAGTAACTGACTTCCCGAGCACTAAGAGAAATGTTAAACAAAAGAGGAGGGGTGGTAATCGCTATGATTTACTTTCGTTGTATTTGTGTGTACGAACTCCCTCCTTAGCCCCAGGGTCGCACGTTCAGTCGTAAAAACAGGGGGCGGGATTCACGTCTCACTGCGTAATTAATATGAATCAGTTCTGACACTAGCAAGACGAACACAGTCTGAGATTTGGACGTGGTGCGTGGTTTTGTAGAACTTCGGTAAGTGAGACCAAGCTTTGATCTTTGGAAGTTTTAAAAGCGGAATACCGTCCAGTGGTGTTAGAAAAAGCTTTGATCTTTGGAGTTTTAAAAGTAGAACACCGCCCAGTGATGTCAGAACAAGCTTTGATCTGTAGAAGTTTTAAAAGAGAACACCGTCCAGTGAACTCAGAACAAGGTTTGATCTGAAGAAGTTTTAAAAGTAGAACATCGTCCAGTGAACTCAGAACAAGCTTTGATCTGAAGAAGTTTTAAAAGTAGAACACCGTCCAGTGAACTCAGAACAAGCTTTGATCCGAAGAAGTTTTAAAAGAACAACACCGTCCAGTGAACTCAGAACAAGCTTTGATATGTAGAAGTTTTAAAAGTAGAATACCGTCCAGTGAACTCAGAACAAGCTTTGATCTGTAGAAGTTTTAAAAGTAGAACATCGTCCAGTGATGTCAGAACAAGCTTTGATCTGAAGAAGTTTTAAAAGACGAACACCGCCCAGTGAAACAAGTTCTCCTTTTCAGTCTGTTTGGCTAATTTTCTAAGTGGTAAAACCACGAAATAAGAGATACAAATAGGATACTCCTATCATTAAAACTACTTATTGTACTTCGTGATTACTGTAGTAACCCACTAACAACTTTACAATTAATTAAATAAAAACTTTACACTCCTGTACATCAACCTCGTTGTTCAGAAAAATCACGACTCGTGACAAAAATAAAAATAACGAAATACAACCGATTCTCAAGGTCGCGACTTTTTAATATTAATTAACAAGAACTGGAAATATTTCTTAGTGGTCCAAAAAGATAAAAAAAATCACATGTATGAATCGGTTTTGTTACAAATTTACTGTCCTAGCTCACAGCGCGAGGTCTCCATAACGATGGGTGGGTAGTGTTTATAAAATATAAGTTTGTTAAACTCATCTTGTGACGGAACGAATCAGAAATACTAATCCAACCAAAGCCCTCTCCGTTCTTCTATAGTCCTCTCCCCCCGGGATATAGACTTACCCCCCACGGGTCTACTACTGTAAAGCTCAACAACAAAGAGTGCCGTGAGGCAATAAATAAATGAAACAGCGTTCTCATTGTTCATTAGAAAAACAGACTTAACAGTTTAAAGAAATACAAAGCCTGCAATAAAACCAGAATTACCCTCTATAGCGCGTATTAGGAAAATACAGTAAAAAAATACCCTCTATAGCACGTATTAGGAAAATACAGTAAAAAAATACCCTCTATAGCACGTATTAGGAAAATACAGTAAAAAAATACCCTCTATAGCACGTATTAGGAAAATACAGTAAAAAAATACCCTCTATAGCACGTATTAGGAAAATACAGTAAAAAAATACCCTCTATAGCACGTATTAGGAAAATACAGTAAAAATACCCTCTATAGCACGTATTAGGAAAATACAGTAAAAAATACCCTCTATAGCACGTATTAGGAAAATACAGTAAAAAATACCCTCTATAGCACGTATTAGGAAAATACAGTAAAAAAATACCCTCTATAGCACGTATTAGGAAAATACAGTAAAAAAATACCCTCTATAGCACGTGTTAGGAAAATACAGTAAAAAAATCTTACTTGCGTAGATTTACGCTGTACAAAAAAAAACAAAAAAACGTGTCTTTGTGGAATACATTTTGATAGGTTATAAATGGGTAGCTTACCCGGAAGTAATAATGTTCAGTTGAACTGAAACACCTGAATGTGTATTGGGCAACAACGTTAAATTGGCTACTTGTACGTTATAAAGTGTATTGGGCAACAATGTTAAATTGGTTACCTGTACGTTACAACGTGTATTGGGCAACAATGTTAAATTGGTTACCTGTACGTTACAATGTGTATTGGGCAACAATGTTAAATTGGTTACCTGTACGTTACAATGTGTATTGGGCAACAATGTTAAATTGGTTACCTGTACGTTACAATGTGTATTGGGCAACAATGTTAAATTGGTTACCTGTACGTTACAAT
>NW_013681323.1:0-3841 GCF_000517525.1 Limulus polyphemus | reverse complement strand
TGAGGTGTGTTATACACCAGCATTCATGTTCAGGTATGTTATACACCAGCATTCATGTTCAGGTGTGTTATACACCAGCATTCATGTTAAGGTATGTTATACACCAGCATTCATGTTGAGGTATGTTATACACCAGCATTCATGTTCAGGTGTGTTATACACCAGCATTCATGTTGAGGTGTGTTATACACCAGCATTCATGTTGAGGTATGTTATACACCAGCATTCATGTTCAGGTGTGTTATACACCAGCATTCATGTTGAGGTGTGTTATACACCAGCATTCATGTTGAGGTATGTTATACACCAGCATTCATGTTGAGGTGTGTTATACACTAGCATTCATGTTCAGGTGTGTTATACACCACCATTCATGTTCAGATGTGTTGTACACCACCATTCATGTTAAGGTGTGTTATACACCAGCATTCATGTTCAGATGTGTTGTACACCACCATTCATGTTCAGGTGTGTTATACACCACCATTCATATTCAGATGTGTTATATACTACCATTCATATTCAGATGTGTCATACACCACCATTCACAATTGGGTGTTATATATAACCTTTAATATTCAAGTGGGTTATACATCAGCATTCTTTTTCGTGTGTCCCAAACACAAACATGGCGAGGGTACTTCCCTAGGAAGGTTCTGCCTGTACAGTTTGCCTTCTCTGTGATCCAAACATCCACCCAGTACCTGAAAAGAAGGAGAGGATCCTAGCAGCCTTCACCAAAAGGAATACTGGCCATCTGCACTTTTAATCCATGGGAGACCTATCCTAGAGAAAATTAAAAAGGGTACTTTTAAAGTGAGTCTACATGAAGGTTCTCCATCTAAATCTTCATAGATGTCAAGGTAAAAATGGCCACAATTGTACAGTCTATTTACAAAGAACGTATTTGAAACTTGTCAAAGTTACCACTATTCATCAGTTTCCAAGAAAATACTGGTTGTATATAAAACAAATATAGCATATGAAAGAAAACTTGCATCTGGTGCAGCAAGAAGGGCATTAAAATAAAGATGAACCAACAATCGCCTGTCTTTAGAAACATAAGTAGCAGAAAGATGAACCAATATTTGTTTTTAGAAAAATAAGACGAACAATAGGAGAAAGGAGAACCAATATTGGTCCATCTTTAGAACAATAAGACGTACAACAGAAGGAAGGTGAACCAATATTGGTCCATATTTAGAAGAATAAGACGTACAACAGAAGGAAGGTGAACCAATATTGGTCCATATTTAGAAGAATAAGGCATACAACAGAAGGAAGGTGAACCAATATTGGTCCATATTTAGTAGAATAAGGCATACAACAGAAGGAAGGTGAACCAATATTGGTCCATCTTTAAAAGAATAAGACGTACAATAAAAGGAAGGTGAACCAATATTGGTCCATCTTTAAAAGAATAAGACGTACAATAGAAGGAAGGTGAACCAATATTGGTCCATCTTTAGAAGAATAAGACGTACAACAGAAGGAAGGTGAACCAATATTGGTCCATCTTTAGAAGAATAAGACATACAACAGAAGGAAGGTGAACCAATATTGGTCCATATTTAGAAGAATAAGACGTACAATAGAAGGAAGGTGAATCAATATTGGTCCATCTTTAGAAGAATAAGACGTTCAATAGAAGGAAGGTGAACCATATTGGTCCATCTTTAGAAGAATAGAAGAAAGGTGAACCGAAATTGGTAAGTTAAGAACAAGACTTAAAGAAGGTCATTCAACTTTCATATGTCCACAAAGAAAATAACTCTCAAAAACGAAACAAAAAACAAGGACCCAAAACTCGATTTCATGGTGGCCAGGAAAGACAATGTTGGTAAGCAAAGAAGGGGCAATATTCATCTGTGTTCATTGAAGTTGAAATAGCTGTAGAAGAATCACGGTGACCCAACATTTATCTGCGCATGAAGAGCCGTCTGTGTATAAATATTTTCATTTAAATAACAATTTATTTACGCTTATTATTACGTGATTAAAATAGTGAAACTAAAGTCGTGTACTCAGTCACGAAATGTGCGATCTTTGACCTATCCATGTACACGCGATGGTAAAGTTCCAGATGTAGAGGTACTACCTATTGGAGACGTTCTTGGTATGTGGGTCAGGATAGAACTAGTTGGAGGTGGATTTTGTGAAACATCGGGGAAATTATTTCCTTGATGAAAAGTAACGTAGATGTATCGTTTAAAAGGTGAAACGATGAAACTGTTTATGAAAAAAAAAATTAATAATGAGATCTGGATCATGTTTATACTAATTGTGTAGCTATAGCTAAACAGATTTTTGTCGACACCTGCCTATTTACTGACCCCAGTGGCTCAGTGGTAAGTCTGGAGGTTCATAACGCTAAAAACCGGGTTTGGATACCAGTGGTTGGCGCAACACAGATAGCCCTTTGTGTAACTTTGCTCATAACAACAACCAACTAACCAAAAACAGCTACTTACTAACTTATGAAGCGCCATCTGTTGTTTTTTCTATTTATAAGCGTTGTTGTCACAGCTTATAAATTATTTTCAGGCATTACAAAGAGTTAAAAGTCATTAGTTGCATACAAAAATGTCAGAGATGTCAATCAAGGTCTTGTAAAAAAAAAAGTACAAAAACGTTATTATTTCTAAACAAAGCGATAGCGGGCACCCCCTGTAGAAAAATGGATTCATGATTGCGAAACCGAAGTCTAATAATGAAGGTGAAGACGGTTGACAAAACACAAAACATTTTATTTACAAGGTTTACGATCTTTACAAGTTAAAAACAACTCTCCTCACTAATAGGCCTAGTCTCACACCAATATACAGGCCTAGCCTAACATACAAACCTAGCCTCACACCAATATACAGGCCTAGCCTCACACCAATATACAGGCCTAGCTTCACATTAATATACAAACCTAGCCTAACACCAATATACAGATCTAGCCTCACACCAATATACAGACTAGCCTCACACTAATATACAGACCTAGCCTCACACCAATATACAGGCCTAGTCCCACACCACGATACAGACATAGCCTCACACCCATATACAGGCTTAGCCTCTCACTAATATACAGACCTAGCCTCACACCAATATACAGGCCTAGTTTCACACTAATATACAGGCCTAGCTTCACACTAATATACAGGCCTAGCTTCACACCAATATACAGGCCTTGCTACACACTAATATACAGACCTAGCTTCACACTAATATACAGACCTAGCCTCACACCAATATACAGACCTAGCCTCACACCAATATACAGACCTAGCCTCACACCAATATACAGGCCTAGCTTCACACCAATATACAGACCTAGCTTCACACTAATATACAGGCCTAGCTTCACACCAATATACAGGCCTAGCTTCACACTAATATACAGACCTAGCCTCTCACCAATATACAGACCTAGCCTCACACTAATATACAGGCCTAGCTTCACACCAATATACAGACCTAGCTTCACACCAATATACAGGCCTAGCTTCACACTAATATACAGGCCTAGCTTCACACTAATATACAGGCCTAGCTTCACACCAATATACAGACCTAGCCTCACACTAATATACAGGCCTAGCTTCACACTAATATACAGGCCTAGCCTCACACTAACATACAGACCTTGCTTCACACTAATATACAGGCCTAGCCTCACACTAACATACAGACCTAGCCTCACACCAATATACAGATCTAGCTTCACACCAATATACAGGTCTAGCTTCACACTAATATACAGGCCTAGCTTCACACCAATATACAGGCCTAGCTTCACACCAATATACAGGCCTAGCTTCACACCAATATACAGGCCTTGCTTCACACT
>NW_013681322.1:1310-3913 GCF_000517525.1 Limulus polyphemus | reverse complement strand
GTCAATACATGTATATCTTCTCTCTGATAAAGTAAGACGTCTTTCACTGTATACCTCCTTTCTTGCAGAAGCAGCAACTAGTCAATACATGTATATCTTCTCTCTGATAAAGTAAGACGTCTTTCACTGTATACCTCCTTTCTTGCAGAAGCAGGAGATAAGTCAATACATGTATATCTTCTCTCTGATAAAGTAAGACGTCTTTCACTGTATACCTCCTTTCTTGCAGAAGCAGGAGATAAGCCAATACATGTATATCTTCTCTCTGATAAAGTAAGACGTCTTTCAATGTATACCTCCTTTCTTGCAGAAGCAGGAGATAAGCCAATACATGTATATCTTCTCTCTGATAAAGTAAGACGTCTTTCAATGTATACCTGCTTTCTTGCAGAAGCAGGAGATAAGCCAATACATGTATATCTTCTCTCTGATAAAGTAAGACGTCTTTCAATGTATACCTCCTTTCTTGCAGAAGCAGGAGATAAGTCAATGCATGTATATCTTCTCTCTGATAAAGTAAGACGTCTTTCAATGTATACCTCCTTTCTTGCAGAAGCAGGAGATAAGCCAATACATGTCTTTTTTTTGAAGAAGGGCGTTAACTAATGCTAATAAAAGTCAGAAGATGACATCATAGAAATAAGTTTTTAAAGTTAAACCGATTTTACATCAAATAATAGCCAGTAGCAACAAATACGATAAGTAAATAAACAGATGAATAAAACAAGACTAATGATCAAAGAATATATATATATATTAGCACTTAGTAGAACTTTACGTACCGTAAACCTAACCCTAAAAGTGAACTATGAAAGCTGGAATAACTGGTATGTTTAGTTTTCTGATCTTAATCCTTTCAGACTACAACCAGGAAAAGCCAGTAAAAAAGTAATAATTGGAAGACCTAACTAAATTAATTAATACACGCGGGATTCTTTCTCATAACACCAAGAGCGTAGGAAGTGGGAGTATGGCGGCATCCCCTGGCTTGAAGTATTGGGGTTCCTGTTAATTTTACCAACATAAAATTACTACACCCAGTGACCCGGGCGCTATCAAGAGGTACACTTCTCTTCTTCAGGGGCAAACTGGGAATCTTGCCCTAATTTAGCAGTGAGAGACTAGAAGAAAGGCAGCTAGTCAACACCACCGACCGCCAACTCTTGGGCCACTCTTTTACCAAATAATAACGGGATTGGTCGCCAAATTATAACGCCCCTCACAGGGTGGACATGTTCGGTGACGGGGATTCGAACCCGCGGTCCTCAGATTGCGAGTCGAGCACCCAATACTTGAATTCTGGTTTTACAGACATGTTATGAGTATCGAATACATGTTTTAATCATGTACAGATGTGTTAAATGTCTTTCACTGTTTCAACGTGTTCCACATTATAATTCGTAAGCACAAAGCTACACTATGGGCTATCTGTGTTGTGCCCACCACGAGTATCGAAATCCGGATTTTAGTGGTGTGAGCCCTCAGACTTACTGCTGAGCCACTAGAGGGCTCCACATTAAAAAAAAACTTTCCATGTCTTGATAATTGGGTTCTCCGTAAGAAATATTTTTGAAAGAAGTGGCCATCTTGTTTGTTGGAATCAACCTAATGTGGAGCTAGTACGTTAAAAAACCTTCTGTATTGATGCAACAGTAGCTTAAGATATATATAAATCGATTATAGGCTCAAAACCTATACATGAATGTTACCGATAGTAATACAAACTTAAGCATTGTAAGTTTTAAAATCTCCTAATACATTAAATCACACGCTTTTTGCTTCTAACTGCATAACCGAAAAACGAAAAAAAAAACTACCACCAACAACAACAAAATAAAAAGAGACCTTTATATATATGACGTCAAAGCTGCCAACCAATCAGCATCTTGCTACTCCATCCTGGTCCTTACCAGCTATCAATTTTTACTCCGGTCTTGGTTGTATTATAATATTTTTATAGACGCTTTTTAGACTGTATTTAATTACACATGCTATATGGAAGCATAATTAACAATTTACAAAAACAACTAATCCTACTTCCTAATAATTACTTGAAGCCCTCGTGCTTTCAGTAGTGTCATCTACGTGACTGGTTTTAACCAGAATATAGGATTATAGTTTATAGTGTTATCTACTTATTAAATTACAGTGTTATCTGCATACCTGATTTTAAAGAGATTTTGTAAGATATTTGTATAAAATTTAGAGGTCTTACGCATTAGCTGGTTTTCACAGTCCCTAATATTAGGTCGTCACTAAATTAATGTCGCTTTCTTTAGATGAAAAAAAAAAAACCCGAACTTATATATCAAAAGAAAACATTTATTAAATTAAATAGTCTCCATTTTTATCGATGATGCTTTTTCATCTTACAATCTGGTTGTTAATGCCTTGATTAAAGAAATCACTTGGCTTTGAAGCAAAAAACATGTCGATGTCCCTTTAACACCTTCCACATTTGTATACGTTTTCCCATTAAGATGGCGTTGCAGCGAACGAAAAAGATGGTAATCTGATGGTGCCATATCTGGATAATATGGTGGGTGGTGGAGAACTTCCCAACCCAACTCCATAATCTTGTGTTGCCTCAAACGTGCCACATG
>NW_013681322.1:0-1238 GCF_000517525.1 Limulus polyphemus | reverse complement strand
AGTTGCTGACTGTAGATCTCTGTATTGACAGTTCGCTGTGGATTGAGGAATTCTTAATGAATTACTCCTTTGATGTTCCACCAAATGCAAAGAATCACTTTCTGCAGATGGAGTCCAGGTTTGGTTTTTTTTGTCTAGGACTGAGCCATTGTTTTTGGCGTTTAATATTCGCATAGAGAATCCATTTTCATCACTGGCGACAATTTTGCCCAAAAATGTTTCACGTGCATTACGCGCCAGAAAAGACGAAGCAACGTTCACACGTCTAAACGTTACCTAGAGTTCAGTATGCTCGGACTGCAAATCTGAGGATTCAAAGTTCAAGTCCCTTTGTTTGAAAAACTCGTTCTGAACTTTAGGGTCGCGAGTGTGTTATAAGAGTGACGGCCATATCCCGGAATTCAGTGGGACAACTGTAACTCTAGAGGTGGCGGTGGGTGTGTTTACTAGTTGCTTTCTCTCAAGTCAATCAATTCAGAATTAGATAAAACTCATTGCCAGATGGTCCCTTGTGTGGCCTCGCACGAAATTTCTGAAACATCTACTTTCTGCTTTCACAAAACTGGTAATATGTCACGCAAAATATAATAACAGAAAGCAGAATGAGAAGTTGTTGTTTCAATCAGCCTACAATACCGTGACAGAAATATTATACTGTATAGGTATACAAAACATTACACTGTAAACGTAGGACATATTATACAAGTCAAGATGTTTGTTCTGTTACTATTTTATCACAATACGAAGAATGTCCCGGTTTCATGAAGGGAATACAATATCTGATTCATGGCTTTGCGTGTAATGTCAGTAATTGCTTTTCTTTGTTATGAAATTCAGTATTGGTGGTTGTTCTGCGGTGACCCCATGCAAAGCTCGAACCCGGGATCTATAATCCCCTGTTATTATTACGCTACGATTCTATGACTTTCAAACAGGGGCAACGAAGTCATTATGTATGGATAATTGACTAAAGTAGTCACAGAGATCAGGCTGTTACAAAGTTAGAATATCTTTTAGTTATAGCAGTAAAAACCAGTGACAACCATGATTATATTCTTATGGGTTGACAGCGTCTTAGCAAGCGTAAACTTAGGGTAGAAAAATTAATAACAAGCGATAACGGTAGTTTACGGACGAGACTTCTTGGATAATTCGGTTTTCTGTACTCCGAATGTTTATTTTAATTTGTTATCAGGATGATTCCAACACGTAACGTTACTGAGTCACGACAGCAGAAG
>NW_013681321.1:3371-4671 GCF_000517525.1 Limulus polyphemus | reverse complement strand
CTTGTGATGGACTGTTTGAAATCTTATAACAGTGTTAATAGCTATATTGTGCTTGTGATGTACTATTTCACGTCTTCTGACAGAGAGTAAGAAAAAGAAGAGATATATCGTGCTTGTGATGGACTATTTGACGTCGTATGACACAATGTAACCATGGGAATAGCTATATCGTGCTTGTGATGGACTATTTCGCGTCTTCTGACACAGAATAACAGTATTAATAGATATATCGTGCTTGTGATAGACTATTTCACGTCTTCTAACACAGATTAACAGTGGGAATAGCTATATCGTGCTTGTGATGGACTATTTCAGGTCCTCTAACAGAGAGTAAATAGAAGAATAGCTATATGTTGGTTGTAATGAACTTTTTCACGTCTTCTGACAATGAGTAATAGTGATAATAACTATATCTTTCTTGTGATGGACTTTTTTATGTTTTCTGACAGAGAGTATCAGTGGAAATAGTTATATCGTAATTGTGATGGACCGTTTCACGTCTTCTGACACAAAGTAACTGTTAGAATAGGTATATCATGCTTGTGATGAACGATTTCACGTCTTCTGACCCAGTGTAAGAGTTATAATAGCTATATAGTGATGGAATATTTCACGTATTAAGAAACAGTAACAATGGGATTAGCTATATCTTGCTTGTGATGGACTGTTTCACATCTTTTAACAATGAATAACACTGGTAATAGCTATATCGTGCTTATAATTTACTATATGTCGTCGTCTGACACAGTGGGAATAGCTATATCGTTCTTGTGATGGACTATTTCACGTCTTCTGACACAGAGTAACAGGAGGAATATATATATTGTGCTTGTGATTGATTATTTGTCGTCGTCTGAGACAGTGGAAATAACTATATTGTTCTTGTTATAGACTATTTCTCGTCTTCTCAAACAGAGTAAGAGTAGGAATAGATATATCTTGATTGTGATGGACTATTTCACGTCTTCTGACACAGAGTAACAGTAGCAATAGAAATATCTTGCTTGTGATAGACTATTTCACGTCTTCTGACACAGAGTAACAGTAGGAATAAATATATCTTGCTTGTGATGGACTATTTCCAGTCTTCTGACACTGACTAACAGTGTTAATAGCTATATCGTGCTTCTGATGGACTATTTCACGTCTTCTTACCCAGAGTAACAAGAGGAAGAGATATATCGTGCTTGTGATGGACTATTTGACGTCGTCTGACATAATGTAACCAAAGGGATATCTATATCGTGCTTGTGATGGACTATTTGACGTCGTCTGACATAATGTAACCAAAGGGATATCT
>NW_013681321.1:0-2542 GCF_000517525.1 Limulus polyphemus | reverse complement strand
TATCGTGCTTCTGATGGACTATTTCACGTCTTCTTACCCAGAGTAACAGTGTTAATAGCTATATCGTGCTTCTGATGGACTATTTCACGTCTTCTTACCCAGAGTAACAGTGTTAATAGCTATATCGTTTTTGTGATGGACTATTTCACGTTTTCTGACACAGAGTAACAAGAGGAAGAGATATATCGTGCTTGTGATAGACTATTTCACGTCTTCTGACACAGAGTAACAGTGTTAATAGCTATATTAGGCTTGTGATTGACTATTTCACGTTTTCTGATACAGAGTAACAGTGGTAATAGCTATATCGTGCTTCTGATGGACTATTTCACATCTTCTGACACAGAGTAACAAGAGGAAGAGATATATCGTGCTTGTGATGGACTATTTGACGTCGTCTGACATAATGTAACCTAAGGAATATCTATATCGTGCTTGTGATGGACTATTTCACGTCTTTTGACACAGAGTAACAAGAGGAATAGATATATCGTGCTTGTGATGGACTATTTCATGTCTTCTGACACAGAGTAACATTGTTAATAGCTATATCGTGCTTGTGATAGACTATTTCAGGTCTTCTAACAGAGAGTAAATATAAGAATAGCTATATGTTGGTTGTAATGAACTTTTTTGCGTCGTCTGACACTGAGTAATAGTGATAATAACTATATCTTTCTTATGATGGACTATTTCATGTTTTCTGACAGAGAGTATTAGTGGGAATAGCTACATCTTGCTTGTGATGGACTCTTTCACGTCCTCTCACACAGAGTAAAAGGAGGAATAGCTATATCGTTTTTGTGATGGACTGTTTCAAATCTTTTAACACAGAGTAAGATTGGTAATAACTATATCGTAATTGTGATAGACTGTTTCACGTCTTCTGACACTAAGTAATTCTTAGAATAGGTATATCATGCTTGTGATGAACGATTTCACGTCTCCTGACCCAGTTTAAGAAGTATAATAGGTATATAGTGATGGAATATTTCACGTATTATGAAACAGTAACAATGGGATTAGCTATATCTTGCTTGTTATGGACTATTTCACGTATTATGAAACAGTAACAATGGGATTAGCTATATCTTGCTTGTTATTGACTATTTCACGTCTTCTCAAAAGAGTAAGAGTAGGAATAGGTATATATTGCTTGTGATAGACTATTTCACGTCTTCTGACACAGAGTAACAGTAGGAATAGATATATCTTTTTTGTGATGGACTATTTCCAGTCTTCTGACACGGACTAACAGTGTTAATAGCTATATCGTGCTTCTGATGGACGATTTCACGTCTTCTCACTCAGAGTAACAGTAGGAATAGATTTAACGTGCTTATGATGGACTATTTCACGTCTTCTGATACAAAGTAACAGTAGCAATAGATATATCTTACTTGTAATGGACTATTTCCAGTCTTCTGAAACTGAGTAACAGTGTTAATAGCTATATCGTGCTTGTGATGGAGTATTTCACGTCTTATGACAGAGAGTATCAGTGGGAATAGCTACATCTTGCTTGTGATGGACTCTTTCACGTCTTCTGACACAGAGTAACAGGAGGAAGAGCTATCTCGTGATTGTGAAGGACTGTTTGAAATCTTATAACACAGAGTAAGATTGGTAAAGCTATATCGTAATTGAGATAGACTGTTTCACGTCTTCTGACACAAAGTACCTGTAAGAATAGGTATATCATGCTAGTGATGAACAATTTCACGTCTTCTGACACAGTGTAAGAGTCATAATAGCTATATCGTGATGGACTCTTTCACGTCTTCTGACACAGTAACAATATGAATAGCTATATCATGCTTGTAATGGACTATTTCGACAGTTCTGACACAGAGTAACAGTGTTAATAGCTATATTGTGCCTGTGATGGACTATTTCACGTCTTCTGACACAGAGTAACAGTGTTAATAGCTATATTAGGCTTGTGATGGACTATTTCACGTCTTCTGACACAGAGTAACAGTGTTAATAGCTATATTGTGCTTGTGATGGACTATTTCACGTCTTCTATCACAGAGTAAAAGTAGGAATATATATATCTTGTTTGTGATGGACTAATTCTAGTCTTCTGAAATTGAGTATCAGTGGTAATAGCTATATCGTGCTTGTGATGGACTATTTCACGTCTTCTAACACAGAGTAAATAAAAGAATAGGTATATGTTGATTGTGATGAACTCTTTCACGTCTTCTGACACTGAGTAATAGTAGGAATAGATATATGTTGCTTGTGATGGATTATTTCACGTCTTTGACTCCGAGTAACAGTGGTAATAGCTATATTTGGCTTGTGATTGACTATTTCACGTCTTCTAACACAGAGTAACAGTGTTAATAGCTATATTAGGCTTGTGATGGACTATTTCACGTCTTCTGACACAGAGTAACAGTGTTAATAGCTATATTAGGCTTGTGATGGACTATTTCACGTCTTCTGACACAGAGTAACAGTGTTAATAGCTATATTAGGCTTGTGATGGACTATTTCACGTCTTCTGACACAGAGTAACAGTGTTAATAGCTAT
>NW_013681320.1:3051-4843 GCF_000517525.1 Limulus polyphemus | reverse complement strand
CTGTTGTCTCTCTTCTTGTTTCTTTTCTTTTTCAAGAAACAACTCCAACAACTGCTGTAATTTCTCTTGTTTATTTTGTTGTTCGAGCTGCCACTGTTGCAGGTTTTCTTGCAACTGCTGTTGTCTCTCTTCTTGTTTCTTTTCTTTTTCCTCCAACAACTGTTGTAATCTTTCTTGTTAATTTTGTTGTTCGAGCTGCCATTGTTGCAGGTTTTCTTGCAACTGCTGTTGTCTCTCTTCTTGTTTCTTTTCTTTTTCCTCTAACAACTGTTGTAATTTCTCTTCTCGTTCTTCTTGTTTCTTTTCCTGTTCTTGTATTGCTGCCATCAAGTCTGCTAGGCTGTAGTTTGATTTGCCGCTTCTTGTTTCCATTTTTTTTATCCCACTCTCTGACACCAGATTGTTATGTCTCCGTTTGTTAAATTGATTTTCCGTAAATTCGTTCCGACGAAACTTTAGCGACAGAAGTCCTTTCTTAATAAAACTGGTTTATTCTTTCTGAATATAACTTTACCGATACACTTATTTTCAACAGTCGCTCTATAACAACGCTATAACAACGAACGTTAACTTCAACAATACTTTCTGACTGCAGTTCAATTACTCACTACCTACACACATTGTCCCGTCACGTTGTCACCATCTTATATATACCAGACTACCCTCAATCTAGCAAATGCTAGAGCACTCCCGAAGAAACAGGATAGTTCTAGAAACGTGGCGTGACACTAGTCACGTGACCTCGCTGACGCAACAATATGCCTTATTTGTCATAAGATACGCTAAATTACCGGCTTAATGAAAGTCGTCAATTTTCAAAAGACTATATTTTTCCTCAATAAAAACAAAACGTTAATAGTGAAGAAGTAACTATGTGAACTGATTGGCTGCCTCGGGGGAGAGAAGGTGATGTCATCAAAGATGGCGTGCCGTTAGGAACTCGTGGCTAGGCCGCCATGACGTCATAATTCAGCAAAGTGTCACCATAGATCGTAAATAACTTATGAAGGGCTGAAATTATAAATCGATACCAGACAGCGGCCATAATGAATGTTACGTAATAGTACCATAAAGTAGAGAACGTTGATAATTAATTAAAACATTTATAATTATCTAATCCTAAAAAGGACAGTGAATGCTAATTCATTAGTTAATAATTAAATCATCAAACCACAGAGTAGAGAACGTGTTTGACTCATATAATACACGTGTCAACAAGAAGATAATTAATCACTAATTAATTAAATCGTCATAAAAATGACACCACATTTCATTATCATAAATTATTCCTAGAAGGACAATATGATAATTAAAACTTACTCAATCAAGTGATCAAAGATTTTCAGTAATACGTTATTATATTTCTTACTCAATCTAACACATACATTACAATACATGACTATAGGTTTAAATCGCCCTAAAAAGGACAATAATTAAAACTTTGACTTTATAAAACAATTTACTTGTCAATACCACTTTTACTAATTTGTGACAAAATAATTAATACATGTTTTACAAAGGCAGATTTTCACATAAACTTAATCACCATTATAATCGTGGGATTTTAACGAATATATACCGTGACAGTACTTCTACGTGTCATTAACGTCTAGATTTGATTGTGTTAAACTTCATTATCTGTAATAAATAATATATAAATGCTTTGATAACAATTCAGTGTTTATAATATTGTTGCGTCATCGAGGTCACGTGACTAGTGTGACGCCACCTATTTTCTAGAAGTATCTTGTACCTTGGCGAATGCTCTAGTATTTACTAGATATAGGGTAGA
>NW_013681320.1:0-2051 GCF_000517525.1 Limulus polyphemus | reverse complement strand
GGAGTATAAATGAAGAGAGAGCAGTAGTTACTTTGAGTTCCGTGTAATTTATGATTCTGTTAGTTTCGAGCTAGTGAGCCGTAAAGTGTGTGTTTTGCGCTCGTCGAGAGCGAAGTTATCGAGATTGTGAATCGCTGTGATTTATAGCGCATATTATAAAAGTTGTTCAGTTTAAAGTGACGAGAAACGTACTGATTGTGGAACTACTGTGTACTAAAAGTTTGTATCGAGGAAGAATAAACTGGTTTAACCAAGAAAGGACTTGTATCGCTGAGGATTCTGGGAAAGAATTTCTACCGGAAAGAAAAAAATAAGCAGATGTGTAACAATACAAATCACCACTTGTAAAGTATTAAACATTAGGGAATATTCAAATCTTTACTCATATGACGGTGTAAATAAAACAAATTTATTAGACATATATAGACAGGTTTGTTTGTTTTGACTTTTGCGCAAAGCTACATGAGGGCTATCTACGCTAGCCGTCCCTAAGTTAGCAGTGTAAGACTAGAGGAAAGGCAGCTAGTCATCACCACCCACCGCCAACTCTTAGGCTACTCTTTTACCAACGAATAGTGGGATTGACCGTCACATAATAACGGCCCCACGGCTGAAAGGGCGAGTATATTTGGTGGGACGGGGATTCGAACTCGCGACCCTCAGACTGCGAGTCGGGAAACACGCCAAAAATAACAAGTATTTCGACGGTTTATACAAAACGGACGAACATCCTAGAAATTCTATTTCAAGTTTCTTATGACGAAAGATAATACATGCCTTTTCTTTCACGTTTTATAAATCCAGTATTTTTACAATCCAAATAAGTTGTTCCGTCCATTATACTAAGTTTCGATCTAGAACTCGAATATTTGTCGTTTAAATATAACACGCAAAGTTAGATAGATAGTCTTAACTTCTTGAAGGTGTCATCATTTCAGAGCGAAAAGACGTTTAGATATTGTCCATCTTACAATTTGGATAAATTTTATCTCAAAACATAATAACCTGAAATATATATGGATTAAATTAGTTTTCATACAATTTAGTGTTACAGTCTTTGTTATACTTCTGTTGTTGTTACTTAGTAAAGTCAATCTGCTTAGAATATAAAGACAGTTCTGTTCTACTTAAACGTGTGACAATTATAATAATTTACGGAAAACTTTTATTAAAACAAAACTTAATTATAATACACAATCTATGTAATTGTATGACATACAGGTAATGTTCAGAGCGTATCAGTCGATTCTACATAAATATGTCAGATTTCATTATTATTTTAATTAACTCATCTTTAGAAACGTTGCTGCCAGATTTCAAATACTGTATGTTGAGGTCATGGACAATGGTCAGTTTTGACTTATCTAACAGTAGTGATAAGTTTATTTTAGATCAAAGACAGCACAAAGGTTTTGTTTGTGTAAGCATTTCCATCAGGATTTTTTACACTGACAACCAATATCATAACAATTACACACAGAACATAATAGTTGTTTAAAATGTCTTGGGAACACCAATCACCATGTTGGCATCCCCCCATTTCAAAAAACAATTTCACATGTATATGTTACAAACTTCACAACTGTCTTTGTTAAGATGAAAACTACAGGTGTCACGAACTAAAGTATTGGACATTAGGTCCTCTATCGGCGATAAACTTATATGTTCCGACGTAACTTAGACATTAGGTCCTTTATCGGCGATAAACTTATATGTTCCGACGTAACTTAGACATTAGGTCTTCTATCGGCGATAAACTTATATGTTCGGACGTAACTTAGACATTAGATCCTCTATCGGCGATAAACTTATATGTTCCGACGTAACTTAAACATTAGGTCCTTTATCGGCGATGAACGTATATGTTCGGACGTTACTTAGACATTAGGTCCTCTATTGGCGATAAACTTATATGTTCAGACGTTACTTAGACATTAGGTCCTCTATCGGCGATAAACTTATATGTTCGGACGTAACTTAGACATTAGGTCCTCTATCGGCGATAAACTTATATGTTCAGACGTTACTTAGACATTAGGTCCTCTATCGGC
>NW_013681319.1:1995-4843 GCF_000517525.1 Limulus polyphemus | reverse complement strand
CTGAGGTGGCTGTATAACACTGACTGGAACAGGTAGCTTACCTTCTGAGGTGGCTGTATAACACTGACTGGAACAGGGACTCGAGGTAATTCAGTTACAAGAGGAGCCGCCGTTTCACCATTCCACACCACCAAGATCTAGGAAGAAAGAAACTCTGGGTGATTTAATTATCTACATGAAAACTTAAAATACAACAAACAGCATCTGCTACATGCTACACTAAAATGTAACTTCAGATACAACAAACAGCATCTATCGTTAAAATAACTTTCCGGAAAAATTCTCTTTGCTACACTACTAAGAAAACAAAAAGTTTATACATTACAGTATTTAAAATAGCAATTCTAGGGCATTTCTCTTCGTGAATAATGCCCCAAACTCCTAACTTTCAATTTACGTTACTACATAAAATAATTTCCAATAACGCCAGGAAAAAATATTTGTGGACCATACAACACTAATTAACTAATTAATTTATTAATTAATTTAACTAATTAATAGGAATGTTACATTTAAGGCACCCCAAGAAGTTAGTATCTAAAGAGAAAAACTTAATATCAACGTATGACACGACGAATTGGTGACAGGCCTAACAAGCATGTTAAAAATACAGGTTAAATGTGGCCGTTTTACACGCTCGTTTAGGTAGTATGACGATAGCTGGCAATAAGTCCTACTTATTCATGATTATTTACTTACTCTGGAAAGAAACAAATACGTTGCTACGTTCTTGACGAGTCTGGAAAGTGGCGAAGAGGAAGAAATGACGGGCATCGTGGCATATATTACAGCTGTAAAATTAGGGCGTAAATGTGTCCCCAGGTGGCGCCAGTAAAAGGGAAAGTCTTGTAATGTATCCGAGAACTCGGTGAGCGTCACAAGCTTTCCGGGATGCGAATTCCAAACAAAATAACTCCGGGAAATGTGTCCATTTATTCGATTTTTAATAATCTGGAAATAAACGAAAATAACCTGACGTCACCTACTGGATGGAATATATTTACAAACAAAATAACTTCGAAAGTAGCGAAGGATCTGTAATGGGATTTTTAATTTGAATCTGTTTTATGACTTCTCATTTTGAAAAGTACAAACTCAAGTTCAGATTGGTACCGATTTTCTTCTGACATTTGTATTAAAGTTCAGATTGGTACTGATTTTCTTCTGTCATGTGTATTAGAGTTCAGATTGGTACTGATTTTCTTCTGACATGTGTATTAGAGTTCAGATTGGTACTGATTTTCTTCTTTCATGTGTATTAGAGTTCAGATTGGTACTGATTTTCTTCTGACATTTGTATTAAAGTTCAGATTGGTACTGATTTTCTTCTGACATGTGTATTAAAGTTCAGATTGGTACTGATTTTCTTCTGACATGTGTATTAAAGTTCAGATTGGTACTGATTTTCTTCTGACATGTGTATTAAAGTTCAGATTGGTACTGATTTTCTTCTGACATGTGTATTAGAGTTCAGATTGGTACCGATTTTCTTCTGACATTTGTATTAGAGTTTAGATTGGTACTGATTTTCTTCTGACATTTGTATTTAAGTTTAGATTGGTACTGATATTTGTATTAGAGTTCAGATTGCTATCTTTATCTATAGTAATGAATATTGACTAGTTCTACTTTCTTCTATTTATATCGACCTGCAGATACTTGAGTTGATCATAAATAAATAAAAAAAATTAAATCTCGCGGAAGAAATCGAATTTTTTAGAACACTATACCTAAAAGTGTATTGTGGGCTTTCTCTCGTGCGAATTCTCAACTATGTTATGTTGTACAAATGAAAGCTGTTTTCTGTGGCACTTTAATAGCACAATCTTGTTTTTGTAAACCAAATGAAGCTTTTTAACAAATGGAATTAAAATAAAACGAGTTTTCTACAATGTTTGTAAAAAATTGTAAACTGTTTGAATTTGAAAAGTTGATTTCAATATTATCTTGTTGTATTTTTTTCTTTAAATCAGGTTTGGCAAAAAACAAAATCACCACCACTGCAAAGTGTCAACACGTGACTGAGGGAGGAAAAGTGGGTGCCATACCAATGTCTGTCCCACCCCACCAACATTACAAAGTGTCAACACGTGACTGAGGGAGGAAAAGTGGGTGTCATACCAATGTCTGCCCCACCCCACCAACATTACAAAGTGTCAACACGTGACTGAGGGAGGAAAAGTGGGTGCCATACCAATGTCTGCCCCACCCCACCAACATTACAAAGTGCCAACACGTGACTGAGGGAGGAAAAGTGGGTGTCATACCAATGTCTGTCCCACCCCACCACCATTACAAAGTGTCAACACGTGACTGAGGGAGGAAAAGTGGGTGTCATACCAATGTCTGCCCCACCCCACCAACATTACAAAGTGTTTTGAAAGAGATTGGCATCATACTTTAACGAGCCAACAACACGTGCTCGTTCGTTCTTCCTTTGATTGGATTAGAGACGTTGCTGCTGTACAACAAGGAAATCTTCAGTAAACACGACTATGGTGTTTCAACTATTACTGGATATAAATCAACTATCGTGTGATTATAAAACCAAGAACTGTACAGTTATGGCTCCTAACATAAAACCACTGTCTGTACTATATGGCTACTAACATAAAACCAACAACTGTACAGTTATGGCTCCTAACATAAAACCAACAACTGTACAGTTATGGCTACTAACATAAAACCAAGAACTGTACAGTTATGGTTACTAACATAAAACCAAGAACTGTACAGTTATGGTTACTAACATAAAACCAAGAACTGTACAGTTATGGTTACTAACATAAAACCAACAACTGTACAGTTATGGTTACTAACATAAAACCAACAACTGTACAGTTATGGC
>NW_013681319.1:0-995 GCF_000517525.1 Limulus polyphemus | reverse complement strand
TTACTAACATAAAACCAACAACTGTACAGTTATGGCTACTAACATAAAACTAACAACTGTACAGTTATGGCTACTAACATAAAACCAATTAATTATGTATTCAGTAGATGTACCGTTTAATTATGAATAGTTTAGGATAAATATAATTCAGCATAGTAATAAACTTTATGAATTAAAACACCACATTGAACTTAACTACAGACAAGAAATGTTGTTATTTCTCCTACAAAGCGTGAACCCTATGATTGATTTCACGTGCACTATAGAAGACGTCTCTATACCAACCCCACTTTTCTGTGGACGACAGACAGACAGCCCAAAGACGTATTCTTTCTCGACTACAAGCTGGGTTATGAACTCGACTCAAACTACACCATTGAAATATTAATTTAAACTGATTTGTTCTTCAGTGAATCATTCTAATAGTAAGAATGCAAAACAAACAAAAAATGGGCCACAAAATCAATCTATGTTTTAAAAAATGTGATGTTTAAACAAATAACAGCTGCTAGTTTGTTTACAAGTGTATATGTTAAATATTAATAACAGTGTGAGAGCTCCAACTCTTGACGTGTGGCACTAAGACTGGATTAACATGGTGGCATACAATTGTTAAAGTGTTTGAACTGATAGATTGGAGGGAAGAAAGCTACACCATTCACCGACAACTCTTGTGCTATTCTTTACCAATGAATAGTGTTACATTTTCACGCCCTAACCACTAGGCTGCTGACATACAATAATAGCAGAACGGTAAATTTTGTGGAGCGTTTGTAAAAAATCTTACTTCGACTAATTAAAATGGGTGAACTAAATCCATTTTTTGGGGTCACCCTGTGACCCTGTTGTGTCGTCACAGTTCGGGGCAGCTGCACGAGGGGGGGGGAGGTAAAATAATAAAATCTTGAGGACTATCATCCCTCTGTACTCCCTTTGTTAGCCATTGTGTGCATACAGACTTCAAGTTATTAAAAAAAATATATAGAACGTTACCT
>NW_013681318.1:0-3843 GCF_000517525.1 Limulus polyphemus | reverse complement strand
CCTGATTTAAATGTCACACCTGAACGCTCACATTCCTTTTAATTATGTTTGAAATTATGAACATTGCTCAACATCATGAAAATTAAACCTTATTTTCAAGAAGCAATCCTGAAAAATATTTGGGGGTGCTTAACTTTTTTTCCAGGTGTATATATACTTATTTGTTATCATTTACGTGAATTAGACTTTGAGTTATTTTCACGAGATGATTTAAATGAACTCGCCAACAAAATAACAATGTTACAGCAATATGTCCAAAACATTCAGTCAGAAAAACGTTAAATTCAATATTACGATATACAAAAACGAAACACAATGCCATGTTAAAAGAACAGTTAATCAGAAACCTGCAAATGTTAGCTACATAGTCAGTGAGCCTTTGTGAGCTTACTAGTTTTAGACCAAAATGTTTTCATGCTATAATCAGGTCAATATATTTATTAGTATAAGTATATTTTATAATTTTGATTCGTGACCAGTTTTGTCAAACAAAGATTTTTCATAAGATGAATAAAATAGGTGACGATTTCTTTCCGTTTATGAGAAGTTCCGTTATCTGGCCGATCATGCATCAGCGCCATCTATCCTTGAATGACAACATTACTTGAATAAATATTCCCATTTAGATAACAACGTGTTGTTGCAAGACTATTATTGTGACTGTCTAATTCTGTTGAGGTACAGTTATTTTTACCCCATACGTGTCTTAGTGGTTAGCATACTCGGAATGTGAAACCGAGGATTCGTAAATTTGCATCCTATTATATGAAAAATGCACTCCGAACTTGGCTGTGGATGATGCTTAAATAAATCCCACTATTCGGTCAAAACGTTGGCGGTAGGTGCTACTGATTAGCTGCCTTCCCTTTAGTCTATCAGTTCAAACTTAGAGACAACTAACTCTTTCTGCAGCTTTGCGTGAAAATTCTGAAACAAACATGAGTTGACAGTAAACATAATGTTTAAACCAAGTTTCGATACCCGTGGTGGGCACAGCATAGACAGCCCACTGTGTAGCTTTGTGCTTGACAACAACAACAAATCAGATAGTAAACACGTTTTATGGGAACAACTGGTATTTCTCAAGGGTTAAAAATACAGAATTATAACTGTGTATTTTAAGACAGTGTAAGCTTATCTTTAATAAATAATATTTAAACATTATTTAAACAAGATTTATAATTTTTCAGAACTGAAGTAATAAATGGAGTGGGGTCAGGAATAATTTTGTTTGTATTCTGTTTATGCAAATAACTACACAATGGACCATCTGCACTGTGTTGACTGCGAGTATCGAACCCCAATTTTTAGTTATTAGCCTTGAAGCTTACGGTTGAGTAGCAAGGAGACCAGACAAGGGTGATTCTACAGCTCATCGAGCTTAACAAAAACCTACTAAAATTTATTATTTGATATTTTCAATCTGAACGGCATCTTATACGACACATTGGCTAAACAACCAGGTCAAAGACCCAATAATCATGTATAGCCATCCATAATTTAGTACTGCTGACCACAGGGAAGGGAACGAATAACCAGCACCCGCCACTTATTCGACTGCACTTTAACCGGAAAGCAGGGCTGCTGTCATGATGCCATTTTTGGAACGTTGGAGTGACCCAAACTTGCTCAAGTTCAGCAATAATGCCGAGTTTTTTCCGGTTATTAGTGAACACAGGTACGTCATTTACAAAACTTTGAAATATCTATATACAGAAAGAGAGGTGTGGTTTGTCTGTTATTAAGCACAAAGCTACACATTTGTTTTTGTTTGTTTCAGAGCAAAGCCATATACCTGCTGTGTTCACGAGGTGAATCGAACCCCGAATTTTACCGTTGTAAGTCCGTAAACTCACCGCTGTCCCACCGGAGGACAAAAGCTACACATTTGTTTTTGTTTGTTTCAGAGCTAAGCCACATACCTGCTGTGTTCACGAGGTGAATCGAACCCCGAATTTTACCGTTGTAAGTCCGTAAACTCACCGCTGTCCCACCGGAGAACAAAAGCTACACAATGGGCTATTTGTTTTGTGTCCAACACGGGTATCGAAAGCTTATTTTTAGCGTCATAAATACAGAGTTTCGCCGCTAGTAGGACGCCACCAGAGGGGAGTATATCTACTGGTAACGTGGCCTTTATCAAAGCAAAGCAGTCTGCAAGAATAGTTGTATAGATGATCATTATTGTAGACCGGGCGGGTGATTATCTACATGATGAGCTGCGTGGGCAACAAACCTTCACGCCGACATGCGATATTTCCGCTTCCTGCTTGTGACACAAACACAAAATTATCCCCATTTTCGTTTAGTTTACTGTCAGGCCTAAATTGGCTCGTTGATTAACCCGTGATACGCCAACTTCTATATATATTTGTTGTTTTTTTTAACTGTTCTTCTTCATTTTGTTTCTCATTACCTCCCGTGTATTTCAAGTGCCTCTTCTCAAGTGGCACAATTTATCTGATGTGGTGGTGTGTGTGTGGGAACACGTGGTGTTTCTCCACACATCCTTGTCATATACTCAGAAAACTTTAAGGAAATAACCAGTACTAATTTTTCGAGTATTCCAGGCTCGTCCATTAAATGAGTTTGGTGGGGATTATTATAAAAAAAATCTAAACAATTCTCAGAAAAGTTTGTTTCAATCTCACTTTACACACAACGGTCCTAACAAGTTAGAAATGTCGTCAATCTCACTTTACACACAACGGTTCTAACAACTTAGAAATGTCGTCAATCTCACTTTACACACAACGGTCCTAACAAGTTAGAAATGTCGTCAATCTCACTTTACACACAACGGTTCTAACAACTTAGAAATGTCGTCAATCTCACTTTACACACAACGGTTCTAACAAGTTAAAAATGTCGTCAAACGTTTGGAAAGTTCCATTTTTGACCTATGATTATTGAAAAATGAACCCGGATATCTGTACAATTTCAAATCTTTCATTATCAGATAAAACAAATATATTACGTCCATACATTGTAATTGTGTGATATAAGCCTAGCCTCATGTGTGTGAATCACCTGATTATTTGTTATTATCTGTAGTAAACTACACATTTTTAGAATTGCTCTGTATTTGTTTTAGAATTTTAACGCAAAGCTACACAAGGGCTACTTAACTTTGATAAACTAGAAACAACTAGTCAAAAGCACCTACAACCTATTCTGGACTTCTCCAATCGAATAACGGGATTTAACCGTCACTCTTATAACATACCCACAGCAATAAGTTGTGTAACGCGTTTTTGCGACTACAGTGCGCGAGCCACGAACACTCGGATTAACAGTTCTGGCACGTTAATCAGTATGACCCATTTTTTTTTTATATAACACGCTTCCTTTCAGACATTTAACGTCTAAATCGATTTATGTTCTATATTTTGTTTATTGAGTAATACACAAATTATAAGTCACATCTATGTACTCAGGTGTTGTTTATTGAGTAATACACAAATTACAAGTCACATCTATGTACTCAGGTGTTGTTTATTGAGTAATACACAAATTACAAGAACATCTATATACTCAGGTGTTGTTTATTGAGTAATACACAAATTACAAGTCACATCTATGTACTCAGGTGTTGTTTATTGAGAACTACACAAATTACAAGTCACATCTATGTACTCAGGTGTTGTTTATTGAGAACTACACAAATTACAAGTCACATCTATGTACTCTGGTGTTGTTTATTGAGTAATACACAAATTACAAGTCACATCTATGTACTCAGGTGTTGTTTATTGAGTAATACACAAATTACAAGAACATCTATGTACTCAGGTGTTGTTTATTGAGTAATACACAAATTACAAGTCACATCTATGTACTCAG
>NW_013681317.1:2744-4127 GCF_000517525.1 Limulus polyphemus | reverse complement strand
CTGAAGATGTCTGCATTAGGGTCTAGTTGCGGGGTCTGGAAGGGGCTTCCCCGTTGACCGAGACTGATTAGGTCGATGGCTAATATATCCTTCTTGTGTAAAAGACAGTAAATCATTCTTTAATAAATTCAATTCGCTTTGAAATTTACTAATGTTTTCCATTTGTACTTCTTGTTTCCTTTCTTGTTCCAGTTGCCACTGCTGTAATCTCTCTTCTTGTTTATTTTCCTTTTCCTCCAACAACTGCTGTAATTTCTCTTCTTGTTTCTTTTCTTTTTCTTCCAACAACTGCTGTAATCTCTCTTCTTGTTTCTTTTCTTTTTTCTCCAACAACTGCTGTAATCTCTTTTCTTGTTTCTTTTCTCGTTCTTCTTGTTTCTTTTGCTGTTCTTGTATTGCTGCCATCAAATCTGCTAAGCTTTAGTTTGATTTGCCGCTTCTCGTTTCCATTTTTCTCATCCCACTTCTGACGTGTTATCAGAGTCACGTGACTACCGCTGTCGTAACACTATGTTATATGAAAGTACAAATGCATCATCTTGCTAAACAACAATCTGCCAGAGCTGTAGATGAAAAGTGAGAAAAAAGTTTTCTCAGTTAATTTTATTTAAGTATCAGTACAAATGTTTGTACAACATTCAAATTATATAGAGTGCTGTTTTATAAACTTTCAAATGTATATAGCACATTTATCAACTAATTATCTTATAACTTGTGACATTAAATAAAAAAATGCATTAGAAATATTATTGTAACGGTTTCTTTCGTTGGCGGGTTCTTTTATATTATCTGGTGAAAATAGTTTAAGTAAACGATATCAAAGTAGTTTCTTTCTTCGGTTTCTACAAGCTCAACACTGGAATTTGTTGGCCACGTTTATAAAGGACACTCACATTCTACACTATCACAAAGAAACAAGAAGTTTGTACCACTTCACGGCTGAAACAAAAAAAAACACTATACCAGCTACAAACAACTCTACAATCTTTACAACTATCTTCTTGATATTCCACCCAATCACCTATTTATAGTCTACTCTCGAATTTCCCCAAAATCCTGACGTCAAAATCTTTACTACTTTATATGCCTAAACTTTTCGATCTTAATGTCATCATTACGACCTACAGCTCCGTCTAGCTAACATCTAAATTACAACATTAAAATATAGCTTACAATAATATTGTAGTGTACCTAACCTAACTCAGTAGTACATGTATTTTATTAGCCCACTTGTATATATATATGGTATTAAAAGTAATAGTTATGTTGTATTGATAAACAATCAAGTACATTATTAATTTTTTGTACTATTTCAATATTAATACGTCGGGGTCACGTGACTCTAGTATCACGCCACAAGCTTCTCGAACGTTCACGTCCTTT
>NW_013681317.1:0-2463 GCF_000517525.1 Limulus polyphemus | reverse complement strand
AAAGTTGTATTCAGAAAGAATA
Organism: Limulus polyphemus; assembly: GCF_000517525.1. Classification (NCBI taxonomy): domain Eukaryota; kingdom Metazoa; phylum Arthropoda; class Merostomata; order Xiphosura; family Limulidae; genus Limulus; species Limulus polyphemus. The sequence continues at coordinate 2,441 of NW_013681317.1, read as the reverse complement.
AACTAGTTTTATTTAAGAAAGGACTTGTATCGGTAAAGTTTCTTCGGGAAGAAATTATACGGAAAATTAACTAACGAACGGAGGCGTAACAAATACTTACATTGTGTTTATGCTACACTTCTGTTTTACCCCTAGATTTGTATAAACTTATACCGTAGATTCGTCACTTTATTATTGATAATATAAGAAACCATAACAAAATCCATTCAGACCAACACAATATTGTCACTTACTGGTCTCTTTATTTTTACCATGCAATTATTCAAACAAATATTTCTGCAATTCATATAGCCATTTTATTTTAATAGTTTCTATAAAAACTAAAACAAAACAAATGAAAACTGTACATAGTGAAGTGACGAGAAATACGTAAGAACTGAGATCACTACAAATGAAAGAGTGAACTGATTACTAAGCATTCAACCATTACTTGGTTATTATTGCCATAACGCGGTTACACTCGACAATTAGGGACCAACAATATTTCTACTGCTTGAGATCAAGTGTCAACACTGTATCACAAGCAATGCGCAATCCAGTTCAATAAGTGATGATATGCATCTATGCCCGTGCGTAACACTGAAAATTCAAGATACGATTTTTTAACAAAAAATCATAAGTATAAGAGGTATAAGTCCTTCTATACAACAAATTCGATTATACTTATAAACTATGTTACTAAATGATGAATGAATATTATGTTATCAAAGTATTCTACCGTGAGATCATAAACAACCTATCTTAGTGGCTTTGAAACCATAAAAACTGCAACATTAGAACAAAATCTACCCCTTCCCCCAAAGACAACAACAGAAAAACATTTCGGCAAAGGGAATAAACACTTTTGCTACAATGAAGGAGTTAATGTGGTATAATATTATTCTTATTGCGCACTAGAATTCCGTGATTCGTCTATTCAGTCGTTATATACACACACACACAAATGTTACCAATCTTCAGTGTGAATCTAATAAAAAAACAACAGTAAACTATATATTTATTGTTTTAGCATTTTCACATGGTATTGATCTGTGACTAATATTATCTGTGTCTTTTAAGTAAGATATTATGAAGGATTATTGGGTTAATAAAATCTAAAGATTATTAAAAAATCCTCCCGTTGGTTAACAGTAAGTTACGGCTTACAGCCTTAAAATCCGGGGCTCAGTTCTCCGCGGTGAACAAAGCGCAGAAACCTATTGTGTAGCTTTGCGCCAAAATAGAAACAACAACAGCAACATTATCAAAAATTGCAAAAAATATGTATGTTTGAAAATAATTATTATACTAAACTTTGTTGCATGCACTTTCTTTTTACAAAGTAAATAACAAAAAAACACAAAGGTCTTAAATAATAGGTATTATAATCTACTTCCCTTGATAAAAAATTACATTTCATCGGTCAATATGTCTCCCTCTGAGTACCATTCGATAATTATAATTATTTCGTACACCTACAATGTTTATAAACCTTTTAGTATGTTTAAAGCAGCACTGTGCATCAACGTTGGCCTGGTGATTAGAATACTTGAATCGCAAGCTGCGAGTCACTGGTTTGAATCCCATCATCGAACATGCATACTCTTTCAGCTGTTGGAGCGTTGTAATTTGATGGTCAGTTCTTCTATTCAATTAGAGTAGCCCGAGAGTTTGCGGTGGGTGGTGTTGGCCAGTTGTCTTCCTTTTAGTTTATCACTTCTAAGCTTGAGATGACTAACGCAGGTAGCCCTTGAATAGCTTCTCGCGAAATTCAACGTTAAGCTCGCTACTCAATATATATTTTAGTTATAATGAATTAATCAGGCTACCTAATAATTCTAGACTGGATAACATACATACGTTAAAAACATTTAAAAGGGTATTCATGTGAAATGTCCTTAAATTAGGATTGAAGCTAGTGAAATGTGAACTATTAGTGATGTACTGAACAATGTAATATCGAACTAAGCGAAGGTTTATACAATCACATGAATTTAACTGTCGATACCTACATGGACATTGCTCTGAATGCATTTACTCCGACCCTCATGTTGTATCTTCACATACATTCAACAGAAACCATGCAACATCGTAAAGGAGGGAGGAAGAGGTCAACAAAGTTGACCATCCCAGGTTTAAAGACCTAAATACCGATAAAATGCGGAGGGAGCTTTCTTTCACTGCCTGGCATGACCTGGTAAATAGGATGATTGATTCTCAATATGTGGGTCGAGGGATCGGAACCCGTTGCTGAACATGCTTGCCCTTCTATCCGTGAAAGCGTTATAATGTGCCGATCAATTTCACTGTTCGTTGGTAAATAGTAGCCCAAGAGTTGGCGGTAGGTGGTGTTGACTAGCTATCTTCCCTCTACTCTGCCACTTCAAAATTAGGCACAACTAACACAAGTAGTCCTCGAATAGATTTTCGCGAAAATTCAGCAAAAACAAACAAAACTTTCT
>NW_013681316.1:2496-4550 GCF_000517525.1 Limulus polyphemus | reverse complement strand
ATTCGGTAACAAGAGATAAACCTAAGTGTTCATGGCGTAATTGTTCCAAGTAAGGCTAAAGATGAGTATGGTGGTTATAAATTCTGTAACTAGAGTTACACCTACGTGTTCGTGGAGTTGTTGTACCAAATAACGCTATAGATGAGTATGATGGTTACAAATTCGGTAACTTGAGTTACACCTTGGTGATCGTGGAGTTGTTGTACCAAATAACGCTAAAGATGAGTATGGGGGTTATAAATTCGGTAACAAGAGTAAATCCTAAGTGTTCATGGAGTAATTGTTCCAAGTAAGACTAAAGATGAGTATGGTGGTTAGAAAATCGGAAACTAGAGTTACACCTAGGTGTTGATGGAGTAGTTGTACCAAGTAAGACTAAAGTTGAGTATGGTGATTATAAATTCGGTAACAAAAGTTACACCTAGGTGTTCATGGAGTAGTTGTACCAAGTAAGGCTAAAGATGAGTATGATGGTTATAAATTCGGTAACTATAGTTACACTTAGGTGTTTATGGAGTAGTTGTACCAAGTAAGGCTAAAGATGAGTATGGTGGTTATAAATACTGTAACTAGAGTTACACATATGTGTTCATGGAGTAGTTGTACCAAATAAAGGAAAAGATGAGTATGATGGTTATAAATTCGATAACTAAAGTTACACCTAGGTATTCGTGGAGTAGTTGTACCAAGTAAGCAAAGATGAGTATGATGGTTATAAATTCGGTAACTAAAGTTACACCTAGGTATTCGTGGAGTTGTTGTACCAAATAATGCTAAAGATGCAGTATGTTGGTTACAAATTCGGTAACTAGAGTTACACCTAGGTGTTCGTGGAGTTGTTGTACCAAATAACGCTAAAGATGCGTATGGTGGTTACAAATTCGGTAACTAGAGTTACACCTAGGTGTTTATGGAATAGTTGTACCAAGAAAGGCTAAAGATGAATATGGTGGTTATAAATTCGGTAACTAGAGTTACACCTAGGTGTTCGTGGAGTTGTTGTACTAAATAACGCTTAAGATAAGTATGGGGGTTATAAATTCGGTAACCAGAGTAACACCTAGATATTCGTGGAGTTGTTGTACCAAGTAAGGCTAACGATGAGTATGGTGGTTATAAATTAGGTAACGAGAGATACACCTAGGTATTCGTGGAGTAGTTGTACCAAGTAAGGCTAAAGATGAATATGGTGGTTATAAATTCGGTAACTCGAGTTACACCTAGGTATTCGTGGAGTTGTTGTACCAAATAAGGCTAAAGATGAGTATGGTGGTTATATATTCGGTAACTAGAGTTACACTTTGGTGTTCGTGGAGTTGTTGTACCAAGTAAGGCTAACGATGAGTAGGGTGATTATAAATTCGGTAACTAGAGTTACACCTAGGTGTTCGTGGAGTTGTTGTACTAAATAACGCTTAAGATAAGTATGGGGGTTATAAATTCGGTAACCAGAGTAACACCTAGGTGTTGATGGAGTAGTTGTACCAAGTACGGCTAAAGATGAGTATGGTGGTTATAAATTCGGTAACAAGAGTTACACCTAAGTGTTCATGGAGTAGTTGTACCAAGTAAGGCTAAAGATGAATATGGTGGATATAAATTCGTAAACTGGAGTTACACCTAAGTGTTCGTGGAGTTGTTAAACCAAATAACGCTAAAGATGAGTATGGGGGTTATAAATTCGGTAACCAGAGTTAATCCTAAGTGTTCATGGCGTAATTGTTCCAAGTAAGGCTAAAGATGATTATGGTGGTTATAAATTCTGTAACTAGAGTTACACCTAGGTGTTCGTGGAGTTGTTGTACCAAATAACGCTTTAGTTGAGTATGGTGGTTACAAATTCGGTAACTTGAGTTACACCTAGGTGATCGTGGAGTTCATGTACCAAATAACGCTAAAGATGGAGTATGGGGGTTATAAATTTGGTAACCAGAGTTAAGCCTAAGTGTTCATGGAGTAATTGTTCCAAGTAAGACTAAAGATGAGTATGGTGGTTATAAAATCGGAAACTAGAGTTACACCTAGGTGTTGATGGAGTAGTTGTACCAAGTAAG
>NW_013681316.1:0-1793 GCF_000517525.1 Limulus polyphemus | reverse complement strand
ATACTCATCTTTAGCCTTACTTGGTACAACTACTCCATCAACACCTAGGTGTAACTCTTGTTTCCGATTTTATAACCACCATACTCATCTTTAGCCTTACTTGGTACAACTACTCCATCAACACCTAGGTGTAACTCTAGTTTCCGATTTTATAACCACCATACTCTATCTTTAGCCTTACTTGGAACAATTTCTCCAGGAACACATAGGTTTAACTCTGGTTACCGAATTTATAACCCCCATACTCATCTTTAGCGTTATTTGGTAAAACAACTCCAAGATGAGTATGGTGGTTACAAATTCGGTAACTAGAGTTACACCTAGGAGTTCCTGGAGTTGTTTTACCAAATAACGCTAAAGATGAGTATGGGGGTTATAAATTCGGTAACCAGAGTTAATCCTAAGTGTTCATGGAGTAATTGTTCCAAGTAAGGCTAAAGATGAGTATGGTGGTTATAAAATCGGAAACTAGAGTTACACCTAGGTGTTGATGGAGTAGTTGTACCAAGTAAGGCTAAAGATGAGTATGATGGTTATAAATTCGGTAACTAAAGTTACACCTTTTTATTCGTGGAGTTGTTGTACAATATAATGCTAAAGATGAGTATGTTGGTTACAAATTCGGTAACAAGAGTTACACCTAGGTGTTCGTGGAGTTGTTGTACCAAATAACGCTTAAGATGTGTATGGGGGTTATAAATTCGGTAACCAGAGTTAAACCTAAGTGTTCATGGAGTAACTGTTCCAAGTGAGGCTAAAGATGAGTATGGTGGTTATGAATTCTGTAATTAGAGTTACACCTAGGTGTTCATGGAGTAGTTGTACCAAGTAAAGCTAAAAATGAGTATGGTGGTTATAAATTTGGTAACTAGAGTAACACCTAGATGTTCGTGGAGTTGTTGTACCAATTAAGGCTAACGATGAGTATGGTGATTATAAATTAGGTAACTAGAGATACATCTAGGTATTCGTGGAGTAGTTGTACCAAGTAAGGCTAAAGATGAGTATGGTGGTTATAAATTACGTAACTAGAGATACACCTAGGTATTCGTGGAGTAGTTGTACCAAGTAAGGCTAAAGATGAATATGGTGGTTATAAATTCGGTACCTAGAGTTATTCCTAGGTATTCGTTTAGTGTTGTACCAAATAACGCTACAGATGAGTTGGGGGTTACAAATTCGGTAACTAGAGTTACACCTAGGAGTTCGGTAGCGTTATTTGGTACAACACTAAACGAATACTTAGGAATAACTCTAGGTACCGAATTTATAACCACCATATTCATCTTTAGCCTTACTTGGTACAACTACTCCATGAACACATATGTGTAACTCTAGTTACAGTATTTATAACCACGATACTCATCTTTAGCCTTACTTGGTACAACTACTCCATAAAAAACTAAGTGTAACTATAGTTACCGAATTTATAACAATCATACTCATCTTTAGCCTTACTTGGTAGAACTACTCCATGAACACCTAGGTGTAACTCTTGTTACAGAATTTATAACCACCATATTCATCATTAGCGTTACTTGGTACAACTACTCCATGAACACTTAGGTTTAACTCTAGTTACCGAATTTATAACCCCCATACTCATCTTTAGCGTTGTTTGTTAGAACAACTCCACGAACACCTAGGTGTAACTCTAGTTACTGAATTTGTTACCACCATACTCATCTGTAGCGTTATTGGGTACAACAACTCCACGAACCCATACGTGTAACTCTAGTTACTGAATTTGTTACTACCATACTCATCTGTAGCGTTATTGGGTACAACAACTC
>NW_013681315.1:3648-4302 GCF_000517525.1 Limulus polyphemus | reverse complement strand
TACCATACTGAAACATCTAATATATTTACCTATATATAATCATACCATACTGAAACATCTAATATATTTACCTGTATATAATCACACCATACTGAAACATGATATCCGTTGTCATCACTAGTTGGACTTGTTGACAACATGATATCTGTTGTTATCACTAGGTGGACTTGTTGACAACATGATATCTGTTGTTATCACTAGTTGGACTTGTTGACAACATGATATCTGTTGTTATCACTAGTTGGACTTGTGGTCAACAATATATCTGTTGTTATCACTAGGTGGACTTGTTGACAACATGATATCTGTTGTTGTCACTAGTTAGACTTGTTGACAACATTATATCTGTTGTTATCATTAGTTGGACTTGTTGACAACATGATATCCGTTGTTATCATTAGTTGGACCTGTTGACAACATGATATCCGTTGTCATCACTAGTTGAACTTGTTGACAACATGATATCTGTTGTTATCACTAGTTGGACTTGTTGACAACATGATATCTGTTGTTATCACTAGTTGGACTTGTGGTCAACATATATCTGTTGTTATCACTAGTTGGACTTGTTGACAACATGATATCTGTTGTTATCACTAGTTGGACTTGTTGACAACATGATATCTGTTGTTATCACTAGTTGGACTTGTTTAC
>NW_013681315.1:0-3195 GCF_000517525.1 Limulus polyphemus | reverse complement strand
TGATCACTAGTTGGACTTGTTGACGACATTATATCTGTTGTCATCACTAGTTGGACTTGTTGATAACATGATATCTGTTGTGATCACTAGTTGGACTTGTTGACGACATTATATCTGTTGTCATCACTAGTTGGACTTGTTGATAACATGATATCTGTTGTGATCACTAGTTGGACTTGTTGACGACATTATATCTGTTGTCATCACTAGTTGGACTTGTTGACAACATTATGTCTGTAGTTATCACTAGTTGGACTTGTTGACAACATGATATCTGTTGTTATCACTAGTTGGACTTGTTGACAACATTATATCTGTTGTTATCACTAGTTGGACTTGTTGATAATATTATATCTGTTGTTATCATTAGTTGGACCTGTTGACGACATTATATCTGTTGTCATCACTAGTTGGACTTGTTGACAACATTATGTCTGTAGTTATCACTAGTTGGACTTGTTGACAACATGATATCTGTTGTTATCACTAGTTGGACTTGTTGATAATATTATATCTGTTGTTAGCACTAGTTGGACTTGTTGACGACATTATATCTGTTGTCATCACTAGTTGGACTTGTTGACAACATTATGTCTGTAGTTATCACTAGTTGGACTTGTTGACAACATTATATCTGTTGTCATCACTAGTTGGACTTGTTGACAACATGATATCTGTTGTTATCACTAGTTGGACTTGTTGATAATATTATATCTGTTGTTATCACTAGTTGGACTTGTTGATAATATTATATCAATTTCCTGGGGATTGATAATCACACTGGAACTCTTGTTCGAATGAGTGTGGATTTCGAAAAATAACTTTAAACTTTCTAAACTTCAAAAGAACTCATGTTTTACAGCGTAGCTCTTGGACATGCAGATGTAATCCAAAGCAACATATCCTCAGGGAGTAAAATATAGCTAAGAAGAGCCTGTTAATTGCAACCTTCTAATACGCATAAAGCTCAAGTTATCACTTTATCGATTAAAACTGTGGCTCCATATATAAGATGATGTCCTTTGTATTATTTAGTTGATTACGTCACGCTCTGCCGTGAAACCAGTTTTGCATTGTTTCTTGGTTTTATTAAAAATTTTATATGAGATAGAGATGCGGCACACGTTATTAAATGTAAATAAAGCCAACAAAATGTTTTGACTCGGACTAAAAGAACTTTACAATTCAAATCTGTTTCTATAACAATCTAAATGGAAGCATGCACCAAAGTAATATAGACTCTTAGTTCAATAATATAGCAAAACCCTGCGAACAGTTTTTGAATTTTGATTTATAAAACTCAGTAAGACTAAAAAATAATAAAAAAAAACTTATACAAAACGTCAAGTACCTTATATTAAATCAATTTTGAATATGCAAATGAGCAAGCCAGGTGACAATCGCAGTCGATATAAAATCTCGGTAGAACAGTTTGTAAAAGAACTAAATTTTGGCAATATTAGGTAGTGTGTTTTCCACCAAATATTGATTTATTTGGAAAAGAGTATCTATCAGCTCTTTCCGTCACAAAATATTCATTCAGTCAAAAGGAAACAGATATTTAACTGAAAAGAAAGCATTATAGATCAACTTGGGGCAGTAGGACCGTCCAGAAGAAACCTGCAACAGTTCGTACTCCAGCTATGATTAAGCAAAGTTCGATTTTTTACAACAGGCGAGAGAGAAACCACGAATTAAATGGTTAGTAATAAAAGCCTTCTATGCCTTCCAGGCAACAGTATGTAGCACAACCAAGAAGGATGTCTGTCTAGACAAGAGACAAAGTAGTATACAAGACGTGTATACAAGATGCTTCCACGACATATCTGTTCAATCGTCGCATACATGAAGCAGCTGTAGAAAGAAAATGGTGTATCTACTATTCCATACGAAGACGAAACACCAGTAGATTTCTGTGTAATTGGACAGTTAAAACAGGTGTGAAAAAAACCGTCTTTTTCTAAAACTAAATGGATTATGAAATGCAAGCAGTGCGTAGTGGTGAGCTTTGGACATGACAACCTTACCGCAAAGCATGTTGTAATGCAAACTACACTACAGGGCTATTGTCAAGAGGCAAGGTCGTCGAATAGAGCATGTCAGGACGTGGTGACACGAACTGTAACAACGTGGTATCGTTTGAATATAGTAGGCAATCTTTGTAAAAGGAGCTTGTTATGCGAGTCAGGTTTTATTAAAATGGTGAGAATCGAAAAATGATTATTGTACGTAAATAACTGTCTTTGTAAGGAACAAATGATCCAATCAAACTTTGATCCTTACTTTATGGTTCTTGAGTTAAACGGAAGCTGTGTCAAACCACACAAACAATATGTGATAAAACACACACAAGTGCTACTTTATATCGAGCTAAGACTTTTAACAAAAAATAAATAAATAAATACTGTTAATTACATTTTGAAAATAGCACTGAAATCAAATTTCATGATTTTGGACAAATAAGTTTAGGTACACTTGATTAAAGCTGTCGTCGAGATTATTACCCGCTTACTGCTGTATATTCTTTTTACTTCTAAATGGCTTAGCTAATCATTATTGCACTAACCGGCTCATCACTACTATACGACTAAGCCCAACATCACTGTATGACCCAGCCCAACATTACTGTAGGACCTAATCCAACATCGCTGTATGACCCAGCCCAACATCGCTGTATGACCCAGCCCAAGATCACTGTAGGACCCAGCCCAACATCACTTTATGACACAGCCCAACATCACTGTATGGCCCAACCCACCATCACTGTAGGACCCAGCCCAACATCACTTTATGACCCAGCCCAACATCACTTTCTGGCCCAACCCAACATCACTGTAGGACCCAGCCCAACATCACTTTATGACACAGCCCAACATCACTGTATGGCCCAACCCAACATCGACCTAGTCCATCATTATTACACGACCTATTCCATCATTATTACACGACCTAGTCTATTATTATTACACGACCTAGTCCAACATTATTACATGACCTAGTCCATCATTATTAAACGACCTAGTACATCATTATTAAACGACCTAGTCCATCATTATTACACGACCTAGTCTATTATTATTACACGACCTAGTCCAACATTATTATACGACCTAGTCCATCATTATTACACGACCTAGTCTATTATTATTACACGACCTAGTCCAACATTATTATACGACCTAGTCCATCATTATT
>NW_013681314.1:2970-4451 GCF_000517525.1 Limulus polyphemus | reverse complement strand
TGAAGCTGTCAAAATGTGACTGGTCAGCTCAATGTAATAAATCCAACAGTGTTTCCACCCTGGAGCTAAGGAACTTTGAAGCTGTCAAAATGTGACTGGTCAGCTCAATGAAATAAATCCAACAGTGTTTCCACCCAAGTTCCTTAGCTCCATGAAGCTGTCAAAGTGTGACTGGTCAGCTCAATGAAATAAATCCAACAGTGTTTCCACCCAAGTTCCAATAACTAATTTCAGGATAAATGGCTCAACATATGAAAAGAGGGTGGTCTACTGATTATGTGTTTGAAGTTGGATGGCAAATCATAAAGATGGATTTCGATGGATTCTACTTCAACTTTACCTGACAAATTGACAATGGGCATGATGGAGATGGCCATAGCTATACTGCACAGCACATGTACGGTCAAATGTTTCATGGAGAACAGCCAATGAGGGAATCACTTTGTAATTATATGTCGTACCCTTTGTTTAGAAAACACTTCTAGCATGTGGAACATCGTGGTAGTGTAGGCTGACCCTTCCCTATATTTTAAAACCAGATTTACAGAAATCACAGAAAATGACCTAGATTATGAAGAAAAACTTGGAAATCCACGAATAATTGACATTCTAGGAGTATCCACTGATGTATGGTCAGGTAAGTAAGGCTAAAAGATGATGTACAGATTTACTGTCACGAGGAAAAGGGTGGCAGATGAACCAATAATGACGAAAAACCTGCCACAGATGATGATAGACAAGTAAAGTGGAATGACGAAAAAAAATGTGATGAGAATAATGTCACATTAGTGGAAAGTCCAGCCTGATAGGTGACAGATCAGGCAAGTTCCATGCATGAGGGTGCAGGGAGTATATCCTTCTATGAAGAAGGGAAATGTGCGAATGAGAAGAAAGAGAGAGAGAGAAGGTATAATAGGACGAGGAGGGAGGAGGTCCTGAATATCAAATAGGTTACTGCTAAAGTGGTAAAAGAGTCACCAATAATAGAGCCCAAGAAAGTGAACAGTGTGTAAATCTGAGGCCCAGAAGGAGGAGGAAAATAGGGGAGTAGGTATAGAGAAAGAGGTAAGACCAGGACTGGCTGAAAAATCAACAGCCAGAGCCTAAGAATGAGGAATAGATTACCATAAGAGAGGAAGCCCAGAGTTGAAAAGGGTGGCAAAATCGTCCAAGACAGACTTGTCCAACCAAGGGTAAAACCCCATGGAAGATCGGGGGATGTAGAAGTTATTCTGTTGACAAATATGGACTAGCCAAGACAGATGGTCTGACACCAATATTGAAGCTTCCTTTAAAGGATGTGAACTGCCTAAAACTGGAGCCACAAGTATGGTTGGAGCAGGACAAGACCATGGAATAAGCTGTGTGGAGCATGACCAAGTGAATCATTAGTTGGAGAAGGGAACCTGCCTAACAAAGAGCAAGAAGGTCAAGTATGTTGATGTGAAGTGAATTCTTGTCCAGCAACCAAATGTTGGAAG